>NC_046159.1:28369599-28657099 GCF_011064425.1 Rattus rattus | reverse complement strand
AGGGCCAGGGCTCTCTGTCCTTATCTGAGAAAGGAGCATCCTTCTGTGCTATAGGAGAGCCAGTTTTATGTGAGTCCAGTTACTTTGACGCCCAGCCCATGGCTTCCTCTGATTTCTAGTAATAGGATTTAAAAATTCAACGAGGTTGGCTGAGAGCTACTTCTACATTTCTTAGAATTTTCTAGAACCACAGACTCGAATCTGGGAAGGGCCCTGGAATTCCGAATGCGCTTGGCGATCCCCCGCCCCCCCTCGTGACAGTTCTTTCCTTCAGAGTTGTAGAGAGGATGCCTGACTCTTGATTACCAGCTGCAGGTAAAACTGGTTCCTTCTTAGGCCATTGCCCTACTCTCTGCTGAGATGGGGTTGGCTGTGTTTAAGGGCATCCACAGTTCTCCCCCTAGTGTCTCTGGGATGGAGAGTTGCACTTTATAAAAGACACTTGGGATGAGGTGTACTGGGAAGACTGCTGACCCTTGCCTCTTCTTGGGAAGGAACCTGCTAGAGAAAGTCAGTGTTAGAAGCAGGCAGCTGGGCCTCAGAAGTTCCAGGATCCAGAGCTGTCCTTTGGAACAGGCTTCACTGCCCCTCTCTATACCCCCTGCTGTTCCCATCTCCTGAAGGAAAATGCTCTGGTCCCAGCTAATCATTTAGAGCTTCACTCTGCTTACCCCATTCCCAAACTTACTGTCTAGAGCCTCTGAGGTATCAAGTTAAAGGCCGACGGGATAACAATAAGGGCGTGTTTCCTGAGAATATCCCCAAAGCATGCATACAGTCACAGGGTGGGGTGCAGACTCCGGGACAGGAGTGAGGGGGGCAGCCTGCAGTGACTTGACTCTGTCCTGAAGTCAGCAACTCTGCTTCCCCTGGGTCCCACTAGGCCGATTGTTAGCAGCCAGGGGCTAAGTCTTTAATGAGACCTCTGGAGGCCAAACCACACCCAGGCCTCCCCACTCTACCTAGCTCTTGTCCTCCATGGGTATCCTTAGTAGAGGAAGCAGGAAAAGCACACAAGAGAGGGAAAGAAAGGACAGCAGAATGACCCAGGCCGTTCACATCCAAGAGTGGATATGAAGAAGCCCCACACAGCATGTAGTGAGGTAAGGCGGTGCCTCTGGTCTGGACCCTTGGGTCTCCATTGCAGCAGCCAATCTCAGTTCCAGAACTCCCCCGAGGGGGCAGAGTCGCTTAGCCCATCTAGAGTTTATAAGTAGAGGGCAGTGTTCTCCAAACACAGCTTCTCCACTGTGGACGCAGTGTGACCTGTTGCCTCAGGCCCCTGCTTATAAGCCTTCCCACCAAGATAGACAGAACTGTTAACCGCGAGTTAAAGCAAGCCCGTTCTCATTTCAGCCCTGTTGCTCGGTATTTTATCTCAGCCAGCTAGGTCTGTGCTCTTGGAGCCAGAAGAGCACTAAAATCTCTGCCGGGACTGGAAGAGGGGACCTTCTTCACGATCTGTTGACCGCCTTGTCCTTCCGCAGGGTATCCTGCAGCTGTAGACAAACTGCTAACGCTCTGACTCTCTCGGCTCTGTCAGGTCCAGAGTCTCTCTGCCCTGGCTGCCTGCCACTGGGGTTGTGCTGTGCTCTGGCACATACCTGCCGGAAGCATCTCCGGGGTCATTATTCCTTCCCTGTACTGCAGCCTGCCCGGCTCACATCTCACTGGGCTTGTTCTGAGCTTGAAGCCATCCTTTATGTACCCCACTACTACACTTCCCGCGGTCGGCTGGCCGTGCTGCAGTCTGCGGCTGCGGGGGTCCCGAGGTTTACAAAGACGCAATGATTACTCCCATCAACAGCTGGGGGAAGCTGGCTCTCCGCTAGGTGTGCTAGGTGTGCTAGATGTGCTAGGTGTGCTAGGTGTGCTAGGTGTGCTAGGTGTGCTAGGTGTGCTAGGTGTGCTAGGTGTGCTAGGTGTGCTAGGTGTGCTAGGTGTGCTAGGTGTGCTAGGTGTGCGGCTCCTCACCCTCCCTGTTCCGGATGTTGGAAGGGCACGGGAGAGGAACAAGGACTGCTCTCTTCCAGGCCCAGATCCCCAGAGCTGAAGCAGAGGCCTGTGTGTGAGCGCTCCATTGGGGAGTGTGGTCCCGGGGGAGCATCAGGCCTCGTGCAGAGATGGGAGAATGTTTGCACACCACAGGGTGTCTTTGACAGAGCTCCTTGAAGTGCTTGACTAACTGGAGTGAGGGGCGGAGCTTCCTTACTGGTCACTGCATAAGAGGCTTAGACATTCCTTGGCCTCACCTGTAGCCACCCCAGACTCTGGTATGCACATGCCAGAATGGGTGTGCTAGTCCCCTGCCTCAGCGAGAGCTTCGGTGTGTACAGATGGCTCTGTGGCCTTAGGTCAGAGGCCATGGTCAGAATCAGGAAGAACCAGTGAACACATCACAGGTCACGTGGCCATATCTGGTACTGCCCCGGGAACACACACATTCTCCTTTTCATCTTCTGACTTAGCCCCACATGACCCTACTGGGAGGAGGAATAAGAAACCCGCCTGGTTAGGTCTGAGGGAACAGGCGTGGAGAGGCTAGAGGTGACAGGGCCCAGAGGTTTTATCACAGATGTGGAGACGGAGAACATATTCTTGAATCCATAGGCCAAGCTCTCTCTCCCATGTCCTGGGCCTAGGACCTGCAGTGACAGGAGAAAGCTTAGGGAAATGGGGGCTGGATGGTCAGAGGTGGGGTGTAGACCTGACCGAGACACCATCCCAAGGCAGTGCCTTCCTTGCTGGGCCCAGGAGGGGCAGCACGCATGGGTCTGGCGGCAAGGCCCCCACGAGCTGCTTCTTGACCAGGAAGGAGCAGGAGACCACTGAGCAGGCACCGAGGTCGAGCCTTGAGGGAAGAAAAAGGCTGTGCAGAGGTAGTGGCAGGGGAGCTGGGAAGAGGCAACAGGGTAGTGACAGGAAGCTCCTAGACCTGCTCCATTTGGCTGTCTTGTCTCTGGCCAGTTGGCCAGCCTGCAGCTCATCCATGTCAGTGGCTTCTTTCCTCACTTCTGCTAGGCAGCCCCCACCCTGAAGGTCTCTGTAGTTCCAAAGGCACAGGGTATGGTCTGCTCACCCAGCCTCACCAGGAGAACTCTGCCCACGTTGGGAGGTTACCTTCCTCAGTGGTGGCTCCACAGAGCTAGATAAACCCAGGTGTCGAAACCAGTTCCTTCCCTCTGGGCAGGAGAGACCCTTCTGGTAGCCCTGCAGCCTGGATCCCTGGACCTGCCCTCATGTCACCCGGCTTGATGTGGGAATCGAAAAAGCTTTAGCGACTGTCAGCAAGGAGACAGTGAGTCACTTGGATGTCTGGCTGCAAGGTGCTTTACGGAGTTGATTAGGTCTGTAATTAGAAGGCGCTTGTTTTCTTGCTTGAATAGAGAGGAAGGGGGGAGGAGCTGTAAAGCCGGCTAGGTACAGCCTGTTCCCCATGCATGTAAGGACTGCAGTGTGGCCCAGTATAACTTCTTTTGGATTAAGGGCAGAGGAAAAGATGGGCCTCAGAAAGCAGCCCACTCCGGGGGAGTGGGCTATCCTAGTCCCTCTGGCTGGCCTGGGGGACTTCCTGCGTCCTCTGGAATGGTTGCAGCCTCACTGGGGGTCTGGGTCTGCCTTGCAGGGGACTTCCTGATGCTCCTTTGCACCTGGACAACTTCAGAAAATGCCAGTGCCAAGTTTGTCCCCGGATGGCTTGAGAGCTGAGTAGGGTGGCTTTGAGACGTCTCTGCTATGTATAGCCACAGTGGTGGGAACCTCATTTAGCTGGCACAAGACATTGGAGGCTGGAATGTGCAGGAGGCTGGGTACAGATTCCCTGGCCTTCTGTTTGCCTGCACAAGAGACACCCCTGTGTCTTGGTCAGGGGCAGGTTCTCGGTGATCCAGGCCCGGAACAAGATCTTGAATTTTGACAAGACTAGGTGCCAGCAACCACATTTACTATTCACAGAGAATCCTTGCAGGGTGGACGCCCTGTGTCATTGGTGCACATGTGACATGTAAGTGACACCAATCAGTGGCATCTGCGGTGCAGGTGATGGGGGCCTAGCGCTGACACTTTATTGTTTCGGCTTCCTAGCAGACTTCGGAAGCAACACTTCCACTGCCCCGAGGTTCCCAACTCAAGCCTTTCTCCTCCTGCCTTTGCTGCATCCTGGCCTCCCCTTGTCTGTGAGACCGGTAGCTGTGACTTGACCTCTGTGTGAGCTTTCAGGGAAGAGTAGAATGCCAGTACAGAGTCGATGGGATGACTCGGTGCTACCACTTACTGTCATTTACAACACTAAGTGTTAGCTTTTGCCCTGTGTCCCCTCCAAGTGATTCCTGCAGACTTCAGATTCTCACGGTGGGGTAGCCTTTGGGGAACTGTGCCTGCCCCAAGGACTCCTACTGGTTCTGCAGGCCTCTCTCCTCGAAGGTAGCAAACCTCGCTGTCCCCTGTGTAGCAGCAGAATCACAGAATATTGAGACCCATGCGGCCTCCACCTGGCCTTGGTTCTCCCAGCAGACTGAATATGGCAGCCTTCGCAAGGGACTCGACAGAGGCCATATGAGTTAGTGGGAAGTTAGAGCAGATCCTGCCCTTGCCCTTACTGTCAGTAACACCTGTCCAGAGCCCTACTGGCTCTGTAGAGATAAAACTCCAGTGGTGTGGAATGTGGAGGTGCTATTAGCCAAGGCTTTTCTATCTGTCAGTCACCTTTTGAATGTTCAGAACCATGTGAACATGAGCTCCACCCTAGCCTCTGTGAGACTTGAAGACCAGCAGGACCACTGTGGGTGACAAGAGCCCACCACAACCAACCAGTGTTGTCTGACTGTGAAGTTGGTCACCAAGTACCGTGCTGGGCCTGTGGAAGGACCCAAGAGTCAATGTACAGCCTCTTCTGGCCTTGGGGGTTGGCTGAAGAAGAGGGCAGGGAGGCTTCCTGGAGATGGAGCACTCAGACTGCTCTTGGTAGTCTTAGGATTTCTTTTCTCGAAGTCTACCTCAGTTTTGTGGTCTGAAAACTGAAGGCTTTTTCTTAAGTCAGGGGCTTGCAGGCTTGATGTAGAGATCCCTGGCAAACTTCCTGGGGCAAAGGATCCAGCTCGCCCCTGTGTTTCTGATGCAGCAGAGCCAGGCTGTGTCTGAAAATATTGTGTACCTAACTCGTGTACCTAACCCCAGCCGTGGGGCTGCTGACTACCTGAACTTTAAGGGGTACATTACAGTATGGGCTCCTCTCTGCTTGTTTTGGGAGTTTTCTTGAGTTCCCATACTCACAGCAAATGATTTTTTTTTCTAAGAATTACAAGGAAACCGCAGGTTTCTCTCTCAGCCATCCAGAGTAGGCAGTCCCAGGATGCAGTTCCACCAGGATGCAGCCCTGCCTGCTTTAGCACCAATTCACTGTCCAGATGCCAGTTACAAATGTTCCCTAGACCCTGTCTGTTACTCTGTGTTGTGATGGTACATGGTGCAGGCTTGACAGCTCTTCAAAGTATCCAAGGTCAGTTCCATCCCCCCTCATCTGCTGTTACTTGGCCAGACAAGCCTTCCCAGTGAACCATCGAAACCAAATAACCATCTTCCAAACGCCTCTCTTGCTGTATCTCTTAGCTCCTCTGCTTAGAGCAGACTCCAAGCTCTTACATCATCATTGTCACTGTCAGCGTCAGCATACACAGATTAGCCCAACCCTCAGATTACTGCCCCTGCTAATCCCTTAACCTCTCCATGCATCAGCCTCAGAAGCTGGCCTCTGCTGCCCTGTGGGAGTTCCTTGGCTCTCCTCAGGAGTCGCATAGCTAGTGATCAACAGTTACACATATCTATCATCTACCCTCCGTCACTTCAGCTGTCTTGACCACAGACTCCTCTACTTGCTCTTGAGTTTAGCCTCCTGCTGGGTACAATCCCAGGAGGCCTGTGATTGGGGTACGGAGAACCTACACTGAGTGAGGGCCTCTGGAGTGAGATCTAGCATGCAAGGAGCAGGTGGTAAAGAAATTCTCATCAGAGCTGCAGTGTCGGGGGGAGCACCAAGCTGCCCAAGCTCCACTCCTTGGGGCTTCTAGTCAGCCGTGCATGCACATAGATATATTGCCACCTGGGATATATCTTATACCCTCGTTCTTCTTTCCCAGGAAGCTATGCCCCAGACATCTGTGGTCTTCTCCGGCATCCTTGGGCCCAACTGTAACAGACCGGTGCAGCCTGGCATGGGGGAAAGAGGAGGTGGGGCCAGCAGCGGCTCCAAGGACCTCATTTTTCAAGATGGACGCCTCACTTCCGGGTCCTTGGAGGCCTTGATGGAGCACCTGGTCCCGACGGTGGACTATTATCCTGATGTGAGTGGCTAAGACCTGAGGGAGCTGGAGCAGTGGCAAGTAAAAGGGAGGGGAAATCTGGGCTCCAAAGAAGGCCTGCTTCTGGGAGAGAAGGGAGGCCCAGATGGGGCTATAGAGTTAGACAGAGCGGGGAGGGATGGGTGGGTGGCAGGGCCAGTACTGCCTGCTGGGCCTTCAACCTTCTACTGTGCACATAAAAGCTGAACTAACTTCCCTCTGCCCCAAGTAGATAAAATTAGGGAGCACACATCGGAAACAGAGGTATACACAGGTCCCGCCCCTGGAGGAAGGGAAGGCCAGCATCAGAGTCCTGTGACCTGGTAGCCCAGATTACTTCCTAGAGCTCATCCTGAGCTGAGAAGCATGGATTCCCAGGGAAGAAGAGCCACCCCTTCTCTGAGGCATGGGGATTCGGGAGCCTTTCCCTGCATGTCCAAAGCCTTCTTCCTCACCTCAAGATGGCATCGGGCATTCTGGGAACAGAGAAGGCAGTCTCTTGTCACGTTTGGCTCTCCTTCCACCTCTGATGGCTCTGAGCCATCTCTCCAGCCTCTCTTTGGGCACTTGGCTTCTCTGTCTAGGAAGGCACCTTTGCCCTCCCTGGGCTCCGGGAGGACAAGCCTTCTCTGTCCTTCCTTCCTTCCCTCCATCCATTCTATACGCCCTGTCAAGGACTAGTTAGGGCTGACTATAGTTCTGGTGGTACAGAATGGGTGGTGAGAGACTGGGACAGAGGAAGCCTAGGTCCAGAAGAAACCCATGGCAGGGCCACAGTCCCTTAGCCCCAACTGCTATGAATCCGTGATCTTGAACCAAAGCAAGGAAAGAGCCCCGGATGGGCTATCACAGAGGATTCTAGCCTGCTACTACTCAGCTAGTTCTCAGAACGTTGTGCCCTGGGATGCCCCTTACAGGTTCCCAGGATGGGGCAGCAGGTCAGGAAGTAGAGCGGGGTGTCCGGCAGAGCATTGGGTGGTCTTCAGAGTTTCTGATCTTCCCTCCTTGTACAACTGCTGAGCAAACCGTAAGAACATTCCAGAAGATCTCTACTGCTTGTGGAGTGGAGCTAAGAGCCCAGGATGTGACCCTAATATGCTCTTCATTACAATCATATGGGGTGTCTGAGCACTGACACTGTTCACCCCAGGACAGGTCACAGGAAGTTTGCAGGGTCAGAGGAACACCTAGTGTCACAGGGAGGGCTACCTCCCGTAGCCTTGCACACCCCTGTGACACGAACATGTCCTGCTTCAGGCCGCGTGCACCCTCTGCTGACTAAGCCCAGCTGGCCTCAGATTGGAGCAAGTAAATTCCTGTCCTGTGACTTTGGAGAAGGGGCCTAGGGACCTAGGCTGCCCAGCTTACATCAGCCAAATGGGGGTAGACCCAGGCCCAAGCGGGATAGAATCCCTCAGAGGACTCCAACCTGCAGTGCCACCTCCCCATGGGCAGGAGCCTATGAAGATCTTGTAAGAACAGACTCATGGAAGACACAAGTCATGAGAACCATTGGTCACAGGTTGTCACCTAAGCAACCTGGCAACAGGCCTGGAGGGCCACTCTCCCCCATTTTGGGGCAGGACAGAGGGTACTGGAGAATTCCAACAGAGCCGTGCCTCTTAAGTGTGCAGACCTAGCGATAGAAAGAAACAAGGTTGTACACGTGTAGGCAGAGAAGCCGGGCCAAGTACAGCCAGGCACACCCACGGGAATGCTCTGGTCACCATCCACCCTCTCTCCTTCCTCCAGCGGACATACATCTTCACGTTTCTCCTGAGTTCACGGGTCTTCATGCCCCCTCATGACCTTCTGGCTCGAGTAGGGCAGATCTGCCTGGAGCAGAGGCAACAGCTAGAGGCTGGGCCCGAGAAGGTAAGCCACTGAAGGGGTGATGGTCCTTTGTCTTCTAGGTTGAAGAGGGGTGGTGAATAGAGAAGGTGGGCAGGGTACGAGTGGGTCAGCCTGGAGGCCCGGTACAGGCAGAGCTGCTCTGCCCTGCAGCACCCCTGAGGAGTGGCCGCTCAGGCCTAAAGGTGCAACACTAGAACTCAGCTGCTGGGATTTAGAGCTGGTGCCAGGCTTGTACCCTCCCCGGGGCGAGGGCCCACAGACAGCTGGCTTCCTATCAGTGCCAGGTTCCCTGAAATGAGGTTATACAGCAAAGGCACCAGAGGAGGGTCTAAGTCACTTCAGTCACTGCTACCTTTGTGGGGGCTGTGCCTTTAGGATAGCAACTGCTCACATAGGCACGTTCGGTAGTCCCAGTGGTCCTTCAGGATTGAGACATTTGGGCAGGAAGCCACCATTACTCTGATGCCCTGGAGGTCAGATGCCTGGGCCAGTATCCGCTGGCCCCAGTGTCCAGGCCAGGTGCTAGGCTAGGCTGAGCCGGGCGAGGTCTCATGAGCCTGCAGGCTGGGTCTGAGGAGAGTGGGTCCTCACTGCAGTAGGGATCTTGAAGCAGACACTATGGTTTGGTTTGGGCAGCGGCGATGATGCTAAACCAATTAGGGCCTGGAAGTAGTCATGGCGGTGCCAGAGGGCTTTGGCCTGTGTGGGCACAGTTGAGTCTCTTGAGTTTCTCTGATTTCCTCCCTGAGGCAGAGGCTACCCAGGCATTTTGAGCAGAATAAACAGCCTTCCCCAGCATACCAGCCACCCCACCCCGGAACCCAGCCCTGTAGCCCTGTGTTTGGCTTCCTCCTCAGGGCTGTACCTCCTCCCAGTACCTGCCAAACTCGCCTTTGGCAGAGAGGGGCAGAGCAGTTTTGCGTCTACTGTGATCCTTCTTGGCTGGGTGCTTTTTAATGGGCCATGTTTAACCATTGCAAGTAGAATTGTTTTCTGTCGTGGTGGTAGTGCGTTTTGTTTTTGAAAGTGAATTTAAGTGAAAAAGTCCACTTCAGGGAAGTAAGAGGCAAATGCGGGCCACACACTCTGGTGTAGCCACAGCAGCACCTCACGTGCACACGGGGGCTGTGTGCCCAGCACAGGCCCTGGGGAGGGCATGGCGCTAAAGTAAGGGGCAAGCTCTCAACCTCTTACTGTTGGCGTTGTATGGTCTCCTCTGACTTGGGGGGTCTCGCACATCCCGCACTGTCCCAGGCCAAGCTGAAGTCCTTCTCTACCAAGATTGTGCAACTGTTGAAGGAGTGGACGGAGGCCTTCCCTTACGACTTCCAGGATGAGAAGGCCATGGCGGAGCTCAAGGCCATCGCACACCGCGTCACTCAGTGTGATGAGGTGAGGTCCTCTCTTGGTCCTTGGCCAGGCTGCTTGGGTGTTTTATTGGGGGACAGTTTCTACAGGGATATCCTCATATATAGTCTCTTTCCTTGGGACTTCCAAGAGGGTAGCATGCACAGGCAATAGCTTAGCAAGGCCAGCAATGGGCAAGATGAATCTGTGTCATCCTAACAATTGCCATGGCTCTGCCCCTGCCTGTGGCACCCCCATGCCTTTGTAGGATCTATCTGTCTGCTCTTCCCTGCTCCCAGACTTGCCTTGGCCTTGGCAGAAACAGAAGTTGAGAAGCTGCATGGCCTCTCCCCAGGGTGGAGAACCCTGTGCTTAGCAGCTCCTGTTTGCTGGGTAGGGAAGCCTGGAGAGAGATTCTTGAGAGGCCAGTGAGCCTAGGATACCCCACCCAGGGAGAAAACCCTTCTTGGGGTGTCTTCAGCAACTATCCTGACAACCTCTGGGAAAGTTGCTTTCCAGACCCATGAACCAAGCTCTAGCCCTTCCTTCTGCCCCCTCCGCTGGCAGGACAGTCCGCTATACCCTTCCTTTTCTGCAGTCCCAGGGAGCCGCTCTGGGCCTAAAGGTGTACTTAGGTCTGGATAGGTGGGTCAGAGTTGAAGGTCAGGTATAGCTCTAGACTTGAGATGGGGCTCTTGTGTGGTGGTGGTGGTGGCCTTGTTGTCAATCTTCTCCAGCACCTGATGCAGCCCTGACCCTCACAGGAGAACGGCACAGTGAAGAAAGCCATTACCCAAATGATACAAAGTCTGCTGCTGTCCCTGGCTGCCCGAAGTCAGCTCCAAGAGCTGCGGGAGAAGCTCCGGTCACCAGTTGTGGACAAAGGGCCTGTCCTTAAGGCCAAGCCACCAGCCGCCCAGAAAGACATCCTGGGTGTGTGTAGCGACCCCCTGGTGCTGGCCCAGCAGCTGACTCACATCGAACTGGTCAGTGCTGCTGCATGCTCCCGCATTGTATGGAGTGGGGTCGGGCCACACTTGGCATTGCTTAGGCGGTGGTGCTGCAAGGATGCCTCTCTGCTGGTCAGTCTGGGCCGTGCTAGGGAAGCTGGCTTGCTAGCTCTGGCCTTAACTGTTGCAGTCAGTTGTGTATTTATCCACCGGAGCAATGGGTACTTCTGTCTGGCGCTGGGTCTGTAAGAATGTGGCGTCCTTGTGTGAGTGGAAGGGGGAGGGTAGCACGGGCCTCTGTCACACTCCCTTGAAGCTCCGACCTCTCTCCTTGTTGTCCCCTGTTGAAGGAGCGGGTCAACAGTATCCGCCCTGAGGACCTGATGCAGATCATCAGCCACATGGACTCCTTGGACAATCACAGGGTACGTGTGGACACTCTGGGAGGCATGGCTGGTAGCTGGTCTAGCTGAGCCCGGCACTTGCACCCCAACATAGGCTGGGCCTTACCTAGTATGCGATATGCACTTTCGAGTACTGGATGTGCCACCCAATAGGTGTGGCTGTGGCCTTTCAGGGACTTAGCATGGAGCTTAGTGACAACTATACAGAGCGGTGCATCATGGGAGAAGCCAGTTTGGACCGATGAGTTAGTCTGTCAGAACGGCTGAGGAACATGTAGGCATGGTCCACGCCAAGCTTTGGCCTTGAGACTTGGCTAACCATGGTAACTGGCTTGTTCAAGCAGGGTCCCCAGGGCTCCCTGTGACACGCTTTGTCCCTCTAGTGCCGAGGAGACATGACTAAGACCTACAGTTTAGAAGCCTATGACAACTGGTTCAACTGCTTGAGCATGCTCGTGGCTACAGAGGTGTGCCGGGTAAGTTTCTGCCATAGCAGACCTGGGTAAGCCAGCCTCCCCGACCATCTCTGCAAGGCTGACTCCTGCCCCCACAGAACTCAAGTAAATGCACATGGTGTCCACTACCAGGATCTCAGCCTGCTCCTGCCAGCCGACTCATAGATACAACAACGATATCCAAGTCCCCATCTCTGGAGTGCTCTCCTTGTGTCCACAGCTACTGAGCTAATTAATTTCATTGTTCTCAGTCTGTGAGGCAGTGGATGAAGATGGAGCAGTGTTAGGATACACACAGACAGACATACAGACACACACACAGGCACACACACACACACACACACACACACACACACAGGCACACACACACACACACCACACAGGCAAACACACACACAGGCACACACACACCACACAGGCACACACACACACACACCCACACAGGCACACACACACACTCACACAGGCACACACCACACACACACACACAGGCACACACACACACACACACAGGCACACACACAGGCACACACCACACACACACACAGGCACACACACTCACAGGCACACACCACACAGGCACACACACTCCACACAGGCACACACCACACACACACACAGGCACACACACCACACAGGCACACACACAGGCACACACCACACACACACACACAGGCACACACACACACACACCCACACAGGCACACACACACACACACACACACACCACACAGGCACACACAGGCACACACACACACAGGCACACACACATACAGACACACACACACACACCCAGGCACACACACACACACACACACACACACACGCAAGATACACACACATTATATAGCCCCAGAAGATGCAGCCCCAGGCGTTTGGCAGTTAGGTCCAATGCCCTCCCTGCAGTCTTTGCCCAGTGGCCCCTTGGCGGTTCCATGCTGAGGCAGACCACTGTTTCCAGGTGGTAAAGAAGAAACACCGGACCCGGATGCTGGAGTTCTTCATTGATGTGGCCCGAGAGTGTTTCAATATTGGGAACTTCAACTCCATGATGGCCATCATATGTGAGTGTTCAGGCACAGGTGGGGCCGTTTCTGTCACCCATTCCCCCATGGCCTGACCTCTGCCCATGTCCCTCTAGCTGGCATGAACCTCAGTCCAGTGGCACGGCTGAAGAAAACGTGGTCCAAAGTCAAGACAGCCAAGTTTGATGTCTTGGAGGTACTGGTGTCTGACCCTCCCCCATCTCCTGCTGTCCAGAGGGTCCCGGGCAGCAGGGGGTGGGATCTTTCCTGTCACGGTTATGCAAATGGGGCTGGCCTCATTGGTGCTGGACACTCGAGCTCTCCTTGGCCCTGTTGCTTGGGATTCAACTCCTAAAGTGAGTGATAGCAAGAGCTTGAACCGAGTGATGCCGGCCACCGAGCAGTCACCGTCTCCCGATTCCGGGCCACCTATGTCCCCAGGGGCTGGCAGACAGGTCATCTGAAGCTCTGCATAGATGTATTTGGTCTCAGGCTACTTTGTGTTTAGAAAACACGGGTAGTTATGCCTCATGGAGCGGGCAAGGCCTGAGTGGTGTTGGTTTGAGAAGTGGAGCAAAGGAAGGCTCTAGAGCAGCACTTCTCGACCTTCCCGATGCTACAACCCTTTAACACAGTTCCTCATGCTGTGGTGACCCCAGCCATAAAACGGTTCCATTGCTTCTTCATAACTGTAATTTTGCTACTGTTATGAATTTAATGGAAACACCTGTGTTTTCTGATGGTCTTAGGCAACTCCTGTAAAAGGGTCAGTTGACCCCCAAAGGGGTCACGACCTACAGGTTGAGAAACACTGCTTTAAAGGAAGGACCAAGGACCCAGCAGGGTACTCAGGGCTGTACCGCTCCTGTATAGGTCTCCAAGTCCTGGGGGCTTGGGGGGGGGGCTTTGGGCCTTTCCTCCCCCTGCTGACTGCTGGGCCCCTAGGACTGTGCCCTCTCCGTTGCTGTCTCACAGTCCGCAGGGCAATCCTCACTCCATCTTCCCTGTGCCTGCAGCACCACATGGACCCCTCCAGCAACTTCTGCAACTACCGCACAGCCCTGCAGGGGGCGACGCAGAGGTCCCAGACAGCCAACAGCAGTCGCGAGAAGATTGTCATACCTGTGTTCAACCTCTTCGTTAAGGACATCTACTTTCTGCACAAAATCCACACCAACCACCTGCCCAGTGGGCACATTAACTTCAAAGTGAGCCCAGCCCCTTGAGGTGCCAGCGTGGGTGGGGCAGCCAGAGCTTTCCTGTAGCGCTATGGCCACCAGACAGTGGCTTTGTAGCAGGGGGTTAGTGTCCAAGTCCCGCCTGAGCTCTAGAAGGTCCTTCAGGACCAGATGAACCAGGAAGGGCTGCTGTTCACTCAGTCCTAAGGTGCAGCTCCTGTCTTTCTGGTGGGGACAGCAGATCTCGGAGCTTGTTACCACAGGGTCTGCATTTATCCAGGGTCCCAGTGCTGACTCCACTAAGGAGGCAGAGGAGAAGCCATCCTTAGGGACTTGGGGGTGAAGAGGGGCTTAGGTAAAGAAAGGACTGGAGCAGGATTCCAGAGAAACTGGAGAACAGAGCAAGTGTACCGTGGGAAGCGTAGGCACATTAACATTGAAGGTGGATACTGTGCATTCATACCAGTGCCCTGGTAAAGAAGCCTGTGGCTTGTTCTTCTGGTCGCTCCCGTGCTGGGTGTGACTGGGGAGTGCCTCAGGCTGGAGTGACAGAGGGGCCTTCTGGGTCCCCTGTGCAGGAGAGAGACAGGCCCTGCCATAGCCTAATTGCCTGTGCAGGGTTGCAAGACAGAGTGGCCTCAGGAATTTCTGCCATCTCTGATGCTCTACGAGCTGCCATAGTGGCAGCCAGGTCGGCACGCTCGTCTTCCTCCTTCTGGGCCTAACGACGTAAGCAGCAGACAGCTACAGCATCTAACTCAGAGGCTTTAAGTTTGTTCGTTCAGGTGAACCTACCGTTGGTGTTTTTGTCCTTTCAGAAATTTTGGGAAATCTCCAGACAGATCCATGAGTTCATGACGTGGACACGGGTAGAGTGTCCCTTTGAGAAGGACAAGAAGATTCAGAGTTACCTCCTCACGGCGCCCATCTACAGCGAGGAAGGTAAGGGCGTGTCTTTGACAGCTCACTCATCTCCCCAGGAGCACAACTGTTCCCTGCCCACCGGGGCTCATTGACCTTTTGAGGTGGCCCGAGAAGTCAGTCAGGGCCTAGTTAGAGCTCCTGGTCCTCTTGTCCTGGGCCCCCTGTGACCCTGGAAGGGCAACCCACCTATGGGGGTGCTGGCTCTCAGGGGCTCTCCTCCTCAGCTCTCTTCATCGCCTCCTTTGAAAGTGAAGGTCCTGAGAATCACATGGAGAAGGACAGCTGGAAGGCACTCAGGTAGGACATGCCAGGTACACCTGAGCCTGGGGAGGGAGAGGGTAGGGTGGGCCAGGTACACCTGAGCTGGGGAGGGAGAGGGTAGTGGGCCAGGTACACCTGAGCCTGGGGAGGGAGAAGGTGGGGTGGGCCAGGTACACCTGAGTCTGGGGAGGGAGAGGGTGGGAGGGCCAGGTTCACCTGAGCTGGAGAGGGAGAGGGTGGGGTGGGCCAGGTACACCTGAGCCTGGGGAGGGAGAGGGTGGGGTGGGCCAGGCACACCTGAGCCTGGGGAGGGAGAGGGTAGGGTGGGCCAGGTACACCTGAGCCTGGGGAGGGAGAGGGTAGAGGGTAGGGTGGGCCAGGTACACCTGAGCTGGGGAGAGAGAGGGTGGAGTGGGCCAGGTATACCTGAGTCTGGGGAGGGAGAGGGTAGGGTGGGCCAGGTACACCTGAGCTGAGGAGGGAGAGGGTGGGTGTGGCAGAAACAGATCTGGCCCTCCCAATGGCTGGTTTGATAAGATGCTGAAGACTGGGCTGGGCTGGGCTTTCTCCTCACAGAGATATGGGCTTGCCCTCTGCCTGCTCAGAGGAGCCTGAGGCAGCCCCTTCTGTCCACCTGCAGGACTACTCTCCTAAACAGAGCCTGAGGACGCAGCCTTCGGATGCCAGATGAAGGATAAAACACGAATCACGTTGAAGTTGTGATGGGTATAGGATAAGAGTGGCGAGGCCTCACTGGCTGGGGTCCATTTTGTATATAACTTTTATGACCAAGAAAACCGTAATTATCTCACGCATCAGCCTTCGGCGCTTACACAGTCCTCTCTTTTTTCTGTTGTTGTTGTTATTTATTTTAAACGGGGCAGGGCCCTGTTTTGGGGAGGGGCGGGAAAGAGTATCATGGGAGATGGTAACCATGGTAACATCTTATTCTAATGAAATGTAGATTTTTATTTTCTACTTTTGATGATTAACATCCTATAAAGAAAATTTAAAATAACCCAACCAAAACCAATGTGAGCCCTGCCTGCTCGGACGCCTCTCCAGCCAGTGTCTCTGATGTTGGGGTTAGTGCCTTAGAGGGTACTGGGGGTCCAGTCTTCCTGTTCCATTGTTGGAACTGAAGCCAACTCTGTCCTGTGCCACAAGGAGCCCACCCTCAGCAGCCTGGGCCACCAGGTTCCCACAGGAAGGGCTGGAGGGGCCAGGCTGTCTGGTGTGCACACTTCTGGAAGGGAACCTTTCCATAGGGCTTTCCAAAGTTTACATTTTCATTTTCCTTTTTCAGGGATTTATGGGGTTGGGAGGGGCAAGGGGACGCCTGACAGCATATTTTCTGTGAGAATATGTTTGGCAAATCGTTCTTCAATTGTGTTTTAGAAGAGGTTTAAAAAAAAAAATGCTGTGACGATCTCGGGAGAGCATTGTAGTGCTGTCAGTCTTCTGGGCGCGGAGGCGCTGCAAGGGAGAGCGCACAAAGCAGACTCGAGGATGGCAAAGCTGTGCCTGAAGCTGCTACACAAAGAGAAGGAAAAGAAAAATGGGTGTGTGGCACACAGCCTCCCCTCCCTGTGTAGGAGCCCCCTCCCCCCATGGGTAATCTGAAACTATCAGCCAGGCAGCCTCCACCACCCGGAGCACTTCCGGATTAAACTGCCCAACACAGAGCAGTGTACTTCTGATCCAAACAGGGAATTGGGGTTCATCTTTCCTGTCTGACTTCCTGGCGTGGACCCTGGGTCTTACGGATCAAGGGTGGGATGGCTCTGTCCCTCAGACAGCTGGAATATCTACACTGACTTGCTTGGCTTGGGTGGGAGCTGCCGGTCAAGAGGCCCAGTGTGGAATGGTTGGTCCCATTCCCAGAGCTTCGTTAGACAGCCTGGAGATGGCTGGCCAGGCCATCGGGAGGTGGGCGAAGTGGCCACCCTCAGCCTTGGGGAGCCGAGTAGCTACACTGTATTGTCACAGTGTGTTTGCACTTTTCAGACCTTCTAGCTGGTACAGGTTGTATATTGATGGATGGTACATATCGATTTGTTTGTGTCTTTGAGAGAGAGGCTGGAAGCTTGAGAATATATATTTGGAATATAATGTTCGAGCATTTTCTGTACATGTGTTAAGAGCCTTCAGTCCATGTGTGCTTCAGGGGTCACTGGTTCCAGTATCTTCTTGAGAAAGTGTCTACATTGCTATTTTACCGCCCCGATTTGATACATGCTCCATTCGATGTTTTGGTATTTGGAGTTGATCTCTGATATAAAGCTGTACCATATGCAGGATGTCAGTTGTGGTGTGACTGGATGTACTTGCATCAATAAAAGAACATGTTGCTCTTCTCCCTTGCCTGTGTGTGCTAAGGAGCCCGGAGTTAGGGAGGAGGTGGGAGGGACTGCAGGAATCCCTCAGCTTCAGCTGGTCAGAATCTCTTGTCCTGGTAAAGCACAAGTTTTACTTCCCGACTCTAGATTCAGATATATCACACAAAGGGGCCTGACAGAGTCTCCAGGGGATGCTCAAGCTTCCTTCTAGAACTTGACAAGCCACCTTTCCATATCTACATTATATTGGTGCTGATTTCAAGTTCCCACAATAGCTTATCAAGTTTCAAGTACTCCACGGCTCTCTGTCCCAAAACTCCAAAATCTTCTACCTCTCTCCCCAAAAAAGTCCAAGGCACAAAAGCCATATGGTCAGGTCCATCACAGCGACCCCACTCTTGGTACTGATTTCTGTCCTAGTTGGTTTTCCGTTGCTGCGATGAACAATGGGAACAAAACTTTGGTTTAAGTTGCACAGCAGCCTGCTTAGCACCTTGGACACTCTGACGTGTCCTATGCTGCTGTTTTGTTCAATTCATATTAGTCAGCATTGTCTACAGGAACAGAATCCATATGTATATGATATATTATATGTAATTACATATATTACTAACTGGCTTATGTTACAATAGTAACAATAATTTTCTCACACTGAGTGATTGTGAACCCAGTAATTATTTAACCCTCATCAGTCAGAGTAACGCCACAGTAGCTGTCACCCTGGGGAGGCCGACAAGCTAGTAGTTAAGTCCATGGATCTGGCTGTCTCAGCAGTCCCAGTCTGGCACATAAGACCTAGAATCTTCCGGGAGAGTCTCAGTCAATGATAGAAGCCTGGAAATATTGGAACTGATATCAGTGAAGGGACCGTCAGGAGCAATAATAGGTTTCTTTCTCTCCATCAGTGACGCAAAGATAAGCCAGATTCAACCAGATTAAAAACAGATAAATGCCGGTTTGCTAGGAGGCACCTCTCCATCTGGTTCACTGATCTCACAGGAGGAGGTAAGCATCTCGGCTCAGCAAGGGCATGTTCTAGACCTTAGGCGAGGAGTGATGACGTGCCAGCTAGGAGCTGGGACTGTGGTAAAACACGAAGCCCCTGGGCGGGCATTCTTGGGTGGATTGCCGGAAACGCAGAGACTGGGAGTGATGACTTATTAGCCTGGGGCTTTCTCCAAGCAGATGGGCAAGTTTTCTCTGTCTGGGAGGGGTTGGGGGTGGGCTTCCCAGCTTGTGCAGGGGTAAGCAGGGGTTCCAGCCTAACAAGCAACAACAGGGCAAACAACTCAGGGCGAGGGAAGGCCAGCAAGCAAACCCGGAACCGTCTTTCTTCAGACACTGAAGGATGCCCCAGACTTAGATCATGTCTTCCCACATGTTAAGTCAATCAGGACAATTCTTCAGCTAAGGCTTCCTTTGCAGATGACCTAAGGTGTGGCAAGTTGACATTAAAATCCAAAGTAAACCATTTAAAAAAAATTGGCAAAAACAAAAACAAAACAAAACAAAAACCATGAACAGGTATTTCCCGAAAGATGGCCAATGACCAGGTGCTAAGTTACCCACCACCTCGTCCCTAAGAATAAGCTAAATTAAAGCCAAAATTCACACCTACCAGAGGTTAGACTTGACTCTTTTGTTTTTTATTAACTAAAGACATGAAAATTAGCATGTAGGGAGGATTTGAAGTCACTGGTCTCCTATGACTGATAAGGGTTATTTACTGCAAAGGACCGGACGAGGCTGACGAGAAAAAAAATCAGAAGACACAAATAAATGATACTAGTAATGACAACGAGGTGGCGTTAGCCTAAATTCTGCCTACAACACAGAAAACAAGACGATAGTCCAAGCAACTTTGTGGATTTCTTCTAAACTTAATTTTACCATCATAAAATTGTATCCAAACAACTCACGCAAAGCTGAGAAAACTAGGGGAAAAAACACCAGAAAAATCAAATAGCTTTGTACTTATTAAATAAATTGAACTTGTGGATAAAAAACAAAAACAAAAACAAAAAAAAAACCTTCCTAGATAGAAAAGTTCATGCCTAAATGGCTTCCAGGCCTTTGGTTTTTTTTTCCCCCAACTATTCATGGGAAAACCCAAAGTTTTTTTTAAAAAAGAAGTATTTATTTTTATTTAATGTTTATGTATAAGCGTCGACCTGTATATATGTGTATGTACCATGTGCATGCCTGTTGTCCTGGAGGCCTAAAGATGTTGTCAGATTCCCTGGAACTGGAGTTGCAAATCCCGTGGCTTGCCATGAAGGTACTGGAAACCTAACCCAGGTTCCCTGCGAGAGCAGCTGGTGCTCTTAACTGCTGAGCCACTGCTCCGTCCCCCAGTACTCCCAGTTTTACAATCTTCTGGAAGCAGTCAGCGAGAACACGCATGAGTCTCCTTGGGGTATGAGATGGGGTCTTGGAGTTACACATGGTTGTTAGCTGCAAGTGGGTGCTGGGAATTGAGCTGGGCTCCTTGCAAGAGGTCAGTGCTCTTAACCCTGGCCCCGACCTGAGCTCTTGTGTCAGCTTCTCAGTGCTGGGTCATGCCCGCCGGCAGTGGCATTCTTACCCGGAAGTGTTTTCTAAGGATGGCATCGCCGTTTGAGAGACTTGTGTGTTTTCACAGGAGTTTTAGGATTTAAAAAAAAAATCATTCTGTGAAGAATCCCATTGCCATTTTGACGAGGCTATGTTAAATCTGCACTTGCTTTTTGTAACACAGCCATTTTAATAGTATTAATTCTGCCAATACATGAGCGTGGGAGGCCTTCTTGTCTGCTGTGTCCTTTCCAATTTCTTTCTTCAGTATCTTCCAGTTTTTATTGAGAAGACTTCTGTCCTTGTATTAGGGTTATACCTACTTTCTATTACACTATTTGAATAGGACCTCTCCTCCATAAGTGGTTCTCAACCTGTGGATTGCAACTCTCTGATGGTTGAATGTCCCTTTTCCAGGGGTCACCCAAGTGCAAAATTGTAGTTATGAAATAGTTTTATGGTTGGGGTCACCACAACCTGAGGAACTGTATTAAAGTGTTGCAGCATCAAGAAGGATGAGAGCCACTGCCCTAAATGGTTTCTCTGAAGCTTTCTTATTGTCATTATAGGAAAGCTCTGGACCTTTGTAGAAGAATTTTGTATTTTACCACTTTGCTGAAAGTCATCATTGTGTTTTTGTGGGTTTTGTTTCTGTGTGTTTGGTTTTTTCCTCATTAAACATTGTTTTGGTTGTTGTTGTTGTTACTGTTTGTTTGCTTGTTTTCTAAAGAGAGAAAGAGAAAGAAAGGCCATGGAGTTGAGTGGGTGGGAGGTGGGAAGGATCTTTGAGGAGTTGAGGGAGAAGAAATTGATCAGAATATATCATATGATTTTTTTTTCCAAAAAGAAAAAGAAAAACGATCAGTTCTAAGACTTTTCTGGTGGAGTTTTTAGGGTCTTTGTTCGATTGAGTGTATGTACTGTTCCTTCAGTCTCCATTTTATTAATTTCTTCCCTGATCATTCTGTCTGTCTGTCTGTCTGTCTACCTTATCTATCTATCTATCTATCTATCTATCTATCTATCTATCTATCTATCACCTATCTACTATCTATCTACCTATCTAGTATGTATGTATGTATGTATGTATGTATGTATGTATGTATGTATCTGTCTATCTATCTAGTCTATCCTTCATTTATTTCTTTTGTTACCTATTGCTTTTTTTCTTTTTATTACTTTTATTTTTTTTACAGTCCAATCGTAATCCCCCTCCCGGTCTTCCCTCCCACAGTTCCTCATCCCATCCTTCATTCCCCCCACTCTCCTTCCCCCCCACTGCCCTCCCCCCCAATGCAGAGAGGATGCTCCCTTGCCCCTCTGCCAGGCCTCCCCACCCCCTCTCTGGGGCTCAAGTCACTGCAGGCTTGGCTCATCTTCTTTCCTGAGGCAGACCAGGCCGTCCTCTGCTGTGTGTGTGTCGGGGGCCTCATATCATCTGGTGTAGCTGCCCCGTTGGCTCACTGTCTGAGAGCTCTCAGGGGTCCAGGTCAGTTGAGCCTGCTGGTCACCCTATGGGGTCGCCCTCCTCAGCTTCTTCCAGCCTTTCCCTAATTTGACCTCTGGGGTCCCCAACTTCAGTCCATTGGTTGGGTGTAAATATTCGTGTCAGTCTTGGTCAGCTGCTTGTTGGGCCTCTTGGAGAACACCGTTCTTATTTTTCTAAGACTTTGAAGTATTTCTCCAGGTGATTTGAGACCATTCTGATTTCTTTTTTTTTTTTTTTTTTTTTTTTTTTTTTTTTGGAGCTGGGGACCGAACCCAGGGCCTTGCGCTTGCTAGGCAAGTGCTCTACCACTGAGCTAAATCCCAACCCCCTCTTTACCTTACAGCTGCCTTGCATACCAGAGGCCTCTGCTGGCCACACTCAAGTTTGCAGTCTGTAAACTGAGCAGATTTTCTCACCTTCCTGAGACTCCTCAGATGGTACCCCCAGGGGCTACTAATGTTTCAGCTTTGGGGTGGGGGGAGCCTCCCAAGGCCTCTGAGAGTGTGGGAATCAATCAGAAGCTGGGATCATTTCAGGCAGAGGACTTGTCTTCTTGCTTTCAAAAGCTCTGGGGTATTAGTCACCCTGCTGTAGGAATGCAGCTGTGTTGTGGATCACGTATATTCCTGGAACCTGAGTGACTCTTCAGCAGCGACAGGTAGGTGGCTCCAGAGAGAGGTTGATCTACTGGCTGCCCTCAGGCTCAACACTAGGCAACGCAGGATGATGGTCAGCTGATGCGATCAGCTCCTAGCCAGCAAGGAGAGGCTAGACTTGTGTATCTATCTACCTGCCTGAGCCGAGCCTGCTGCTGCTGCTGCCTGTGCCCTTTCTTGTCAGTGTCTGGGTGTTCTCTTCTCCGCAACTCCGTCCGACTTCTGGTTGTTCTCCAGATCTCAAATCCCCAGAGCAACTCAGCTTTTTACAAAATAAATATGTTTATTAATTTTTTGGAGAGTTTCATAAAATATATTTTGATCACATTCACACCCAATTCTTCCCCCTTAATTCCTCTGAGATCAATCCCTATACCTCCCTGCTCCATTTTACATTTGTATCTTTTTTTTAAAGTTTAATAACCCATTGACTCCAAGTATCCTGTGTCTGTACTTCTGGACATTGGGGACACCTACCGGAGCATGGTCAGTTTACCAGGAGCTACAGCCTTAAAGAAAACTGACTTTCCCTACCCCAGAAGCTATCGATGGTCATAGTTCCTTAGCTAGGGGCTCATGAACTCCTTCCCATCCTGTGCTAGACTGTTGACTGTGTGGACGTCTACAGCTGCCTGAGTTCACAAGTGTCCAGGGAGGACCTGTCCTGTCCGGAAGACGCTGTGTTTGCTCCGGTCACCCCTAACATCTGGCCCTTACAGTCTTCTTGCTCCTTCCATGTTAGTCCCCAAGCTTTGGGGGTGGGGGTTAAATATTTCCTATGTCTTCTCTGCCCTTTGACCCCTTGTGCATTTCTGCATTAGCCACCATTAACTGCGCAAGGAAATTTCTCTGGTGGAATTCGCACTCATCCGTGTGTAGAAAGAAACACATTCAGAGGGCTGTCTGGTGCTATATCTGCTTAGCAAAATCATAGTATTAGTTTCAGCCTTCATGTCTGATGACCTCCCCAACAAAAGGTTCTTGGCCAGATTTTCAGTACCAGACACCATGTGTTTCCTCCTGTGGAACAGGCCTTAAACCCAAAGGAAAGTCTGGAAGGTTGTTGGTTATCCCCACAACATTTATGCTACTATTCTCTAATGGAACAGAATTGATAGAATTATACACACACACACACACACACACACACACACACACACACACACACACACACTATTCTCTAATGGAACAGAATTGATAGAATCACACACACACACACACACACACACACACTATTCTCTAATGGAACAGAATTGATAGAATTATACACACACACACACACACACACACACACACACACTATTCTCTAATGGAACAGAATTGATAGAATTACACACACACACACACACACACACACACACACACACACACACACACACACCCACACACCCTCTATCTAATCAATCTATCCTAAAACTCCTGTGAAAACACACAAGTGTCCCAAACAGCGATGCCATCCTTAGAAAGCACTTCCGGGTAAGAATGCCACTGCCGGCGGGCATGACCCAGCAGTGAGAAGCTGACACAAGAGCTCAGGTTGGGGCCAGGGTTAAGAGCACTGACTTCTCTTGCAAGGAACCCAGCTCGATTCCTCAATGTCATTTTTTCTTTATGGTCAAATAAAATTCTACAGTATATAGGTACCATATTGTATATAGGTACCATACTGTATACGGGCACCACACTGTATACAGGGACCACACGTATACAGGGACCACACTGCATATGGGCAGCACACTGCATATAGGTACCACACTGCATTGCCACTCATCAATTAATAGACATCTAGGTTGTTTCCATGTTCTAGCTACTGTGGGTGGGCATGCATGTCCATAGCAGGAAATAGTCTTTTGGGTATGTGCTCAGGAGTGGCATCATTGGGTCATAAGGTAGACAGATCTATTCCTAGTTTTCTGAGGGATAGCTATGCTGATTCCCACAGCAGTGAATCAAACTTGCCTAGCAAGCACTCTACCACTGAGCTAAATCCCCAACCCCTTTCAAAGTAATTTTAAGTTGGATTTCTCTGACAGCTAACACTTTAAAAAATATTCCTTAGCCATTTGTACCTCTTAGAACTGTTTCTTAGCTCACGTAAGGAACAGAGTTGTTTTATCGGTGTTGAACTTTTTTTTTCTTTTTTCTTTTTTTTATTAACTTGAGTATTTCTTATTTACATTTCGAGTGTTATTCCCTTTCCCAGTTTACAGGCCAACATCCCCCTAATCCCTCCTACTCCCCTTCTTTATGGGTGTTCCCCTCCCCATCCTCCCCCCATTGCCACCCTCCCCCCAACAATCACGTTGACTGGGGGTTCAGTCTCAGCAGGACCAAGGGCTTCCCCTTCCACTGATGATCTTACTAGGCTATTCATTGCTACCTATGCAGTTGGAGTCCATGTATAGTCTTTGGGTAGTGGCTTAGTCCCTGGAAGCTCTGGTTGGTTGGCATTGTTGTTCATATGGGGTCTCGAGCCCCTTCAAGCTCTTCCAGTTCTTTCTCTGATTCCTTCAACGGGGGTCCTGTTCTCAGTTCAGTGGTTTGCTGCTGGCAAGAATGCACGGTGACCTGCTGCAGGTCTGAACTTTCCAGGCCCGCTGAAAGTCAGCGAGAAAAACAGCGGGCGGAGAACAAAAGAACAGAACCCACAGCTATAACAATAGGGTTAGACTGGTGTTGAACTTTTTGAGTTCCTCATACATTATAGACACTAATGCTGTGACTACATCTGGCAGAGACTCTTTCGAATTCTGCAGACTGCCCTGCCAGTCAATGAACAGTTCCTTCTGCAGTACAGAGGCGTCTGAATTTCACGAACGTCCACTTGCTGCTACTCCTTCTTCAGCTTCAGACCTAACTTCTCGGGTTTTGATCGAGTTGGAATTGGTTTGTGTGAAGGTTGAGAGAACAGGTCAGTTTCATTCTTCTACACGGAGATACCTAGGTTTCCCGACATCACTGTTTAAAGTTCATGTTTTTCTTTTCTCAACACTGTGTTTAGCATCTTGGTCAACATCAGGTGGCTGTAGGTGCACTGGGTCCTCTATTCTGTCCCACTGATCAGTGGTTTTTGTGTGTGCCAGCACCATGCTGGTTTTACTACTAAGTTCTGTAGTATACAACTTGAAATCAGGTTCGGGCATAACTCTGGCAAGATTTTTATTTTTTCAGTACTGTTTTGGCTATTTGGAATCCTTTGAGGTTCCATATGAATTTTAAGTTTCTTTTCTCAATTTCCATGAGTGTATTATTGGGACTCTGATTAGTATGGCATTGGGTCTGTGGTTTGCTTTTGGCTAGACAGCTATTTCCACTATTACGTCTGCCAATCCATGAGCATGGCTGGTATTTTCTGGTACTTCTTCAATTTTCTTTTCTTCAGTGTCTTAAGTTTTTATAGTAAAAGTCTTTTGCTTCCTCAGACCAATTCCAAGGTATTTTTGAGGCTATCGTGAATGGGGTTGTAATCTCAGGTTTTTTTTTTTTTTTCCTCAATATGTTTGCTGTTGGTACGTAGTGAGACTGATTTTTTTTTGTTAATTTTGCATATATACTTTATCAGCTGTAGGTGGATTTTGGTGGAATCTTTATGAGTTTTCTGTATAGAATCTTGTCACCTGCAAATAAAGACGCGGTGCTGTTTTCCTTCACTGGCTGTAAGCCCATTATCCCATTCCATTGTCTTATTGCTCTAAGTGTTCCAGGCCTTCTGTTGGACGAGTGCAGAGAGTGGGCATATCCTCATTAGTATCATGCTAACTGCGGGCTTCTACATTGCCATGCCTTCAGCTGAGATGTGTCCCCTGTCTGATTCTTCAGGCCTCTGTCATGAGAGCATACTGGATTCTGTCAAGGCCTTGTTTGCATCTATTGAGACAATCGCTTGGTTTCTGTCCTTGCGTGTACTTTGTGAACTGCACTCATAGATTTATATGCTGAAACACCTCTGCCTCTCCAGGATGAAGCTAGAGTGATCATCTAGGACGGTTGGATGATTTTTTTTGAATCAGTTTGTAACTCTTTTATTGAGAAAATTTGCATGGATGTTCATCTAGGAGATTGTCCTACAATGAATTCTTCTTTGGGTTGAGGTGAGAGGGCAGAGTCTTTGTCTGGCCTGGGTATTAAGGTAATACAGTTTTGTAAAAAGGGATTTCTAAGAGATTCTCCCTCTTCTATTTGACAGAATAGTTTGAGGAGTATTGATTTCAGGTCTGATGCAAGTAACTTACTTTGGAAAGTAAGTTCAGTTACTATACTCACAACTGAAGATACAGGAATTTTACTCCTACAGAAATTCTGGCACACTTCTAAGACTGTGCCATGATACCCATGATACCACTTCTTGTAATAGAAAAAGAAAAAAATAAAAAGTGTAAACAGCCAAAAGCTAACCAATAATATTTACAGCAACAAAAAATGAAAATAAATTAAAAAAAATGCTCTGGAGGCACAAATATTACCAATAGTCAATATCAGAGTATGTTCATGAAATATTACTCAATAATAAAATGAATCAGTTTAGATATTAACATGGGTAAACCTTTTTTTGTTTTGTTTTTCAAGACAGGGTTTCTTTATATCTCTGATTATTCTTTTTTTTTTTTTTTTCCCGAGCTGGGGACCCGAACCCAGGGCCTTGTGCTTCCCTAGGCAAGCGGCTCTACCACTGAGCTAAATCCCCAACCCCCTCTGATGATTCTTAAACTCACTTTGTAGACTCACAGAGATCCCCCTGCCTCTGCCTCCTGAGAGCTGGGGTTGAAGGTGTACACCACCACGCCCGGCGACATGGGTCAACTTTAAGAACACAATATCTCATAGTACATAATAATGTGAATGTAAAACCTGACAAAGTCAGACAGTGGAGGACGCGTGCGTTAGAAAGGGCACAGCAGGGCTAGTGACATGCTGTGCCCTGGTGCGTGCTTTACTCTTTACTGTCACAAAGGCATGCCTCGAATCGTTATGAACTTATATTTTAAATTAGAAAGAAAGTAGTCTACCACATTCTCATTTGGCTTTTGGTAACAAAATACTTTATTGGTACCACTTAATGTAAAAAATATAGTAATGCTTTCAAATCTTAGCTCCCATCTTCAAATAAAAGCTAGTTTTAAAAAAATAGGAGTTAAAGTAAAAATCATTTGATTATCTCAAAACCAAGCTGAAACCACCTTTGTAAATCACTAAGTACCCTAACTTTAAATACCATGGTCACTGCTCTTTACAATAAATAAGTGTGTACAAAGGAGACATTGGCTCTGCTTATTCTGCAGAGAGCACTTTATACATCTTAAAACACCTCGCACTCCCGGAGCCCTCAGCAGTTAGCTACCATTGGAGTGGACTCACCTTAGCACCTAGAGATTTGGCATTTGTCATGTCTGAGATGGCTGATTTACTGAACCAAACAGTGACTTTCCGAGTTCGCACGGGCTATATACAAATAGCCCTGTAAGAGTCAAGGGCTACAAAAGCAAGCCCGCCCTCACCGTAGCGCCAGTTCCTGATTGAGTGATGGCCGGACGATAAAATATCCATGTGTGATAAATATTATAGTACAGTTCTACCAGAACATAATTTCTTATTCATCTTGTCTCATTAATATAATTTACATTTCAATTAAAATAGCATTAATCTGTACATGTTTTTTAAAGTACTCCATAATTCATATTTTTATCAGATTACTTTTCTTAAATCAAGGGTGATCTTATTATATAACACATTAAATTGGTTTTTTTTTTCAATAAAACTCTTTCAACTGGAAGTATAATACAAATGCTAACAAATTTGTGGCAAAAATTAACATACTAGAAAATAAATATATATGTAGCCATGCTAAACAAGACAGTGCAAACAAAAGCGTACAAAACCATGCTATAATGTTCGTATCTTCTGTGTCTCTTCAGGAAGGTTCTGATACATCTGGCTTATATAAAATGATGTTCCAAACACAGCTACTTTCCTGCATTCCAATATAATAAAATGCTCAAAACAATCTATGACAGTTTGACTATGCATTCTGAACATTGGTAACATAACAATATATTTTATTTATAATCAAACCATAAATTCTAAATTAAATGTACTATATCCATTTGCTTAAAAATATATTCAGAGGTAAAGCAACATAAAACTAAGGGGTTTAGATTTATGCCTTCATGAAGGACTGCAGGTTTCAGATATGTTAATTATTCTCTGTGAAAATTTTTCTACATATGATCAATAAAAGCTTCATTTAAAGACTGAAGTCGAGTGACTGGCTTAGTGGTCAGCAGGTGATAGCCACCTGAACACCAGGACCAGCCAATACTCTGTACCCTGGAGGAGGGTGCTGGCCAACCCAACATCAGCCTCGCGCACATCCACGACCAATCGGAATACAGGTACCAGGCAGAGTGTAATTCAAACGATTTGGGGACAAATATCCATTTCACTTTGTCAACTGGTGCACACCACAGTACCTTCACAGCGCAGGCTTTCCAGCAAGACGCCTGCATTTTCTTCTTACATCAAGTTGAGCTACAGAATAGTTCAGAAAGACACGGCAAAGCCTTCTCTGGAAGAGGCACAGAGTCTAGAGTTGGAGTTAAGGCTGAATAAACAGTGCTGGCTTGTAGCTCAGACTCCCATGCGCTGCCTGTCACCCAGCGGCCTCGCTGTTGGTTCTGTATGCCTGTTTGCGGAGGTGCATCTCTATTTCCTCCCTGAAGACCATCATTCCCAGGTGGGAGTGAGAGGCCTCGTTCATGGCTTTGGATTGGATGCACATTCGGTATTGCTCAGGGGTCAGCTCGTCCGCACAGTGTTTCTCATGCCAGAGGTGGAAAAGGCCAGGAACTGGAGTCCGAATCACAATAAGATCACCATGTAAGTACTTTCGGTAAAGATGAACATCTTCTCCACCCCAGCCTTTTACTTCCATGTCGAATCCACCTGCAGGTACAAAACTGAGGCTTTAGTGTCTGACAGCCAGGGCATAAACAAGTATGGAGTATTAGATGTTCTGTTTCAAATGTACAGCCTTCCGTACAGCACAAGACGACAGCAGAGCAGGATAACTTCCTGGTTGGAAACTCCATTAACCACTGGCATTTAGACTACGAGAGTTCAACATGAGTTGCTGAGAACATCGCTATCATGATAAATATGTAAGAACACCAAATTTTACAGAACGCCAAAGGAGAAGGAAATACAAATCAGACACCCCATTAATACTTTTTTCTAACATTCAAGAAACAAGATTTTCTGGGATATGGAAAACTTTCCATAGGGTGGGGGGGAGCACAAGAACTGGACAAACAGGAGACAGAAGTTTAAGACTGGGTGCGCAGACAATGTTACACACAACTGTTCTCTGGGCCACACTGCCACCATCTTCATGAGTTTAGCTGTGCCTGTTTGCAAAAGTCCACCACAGCTGGACCTGCTGACTGCTGACCTTCCTTAGAGGACAAGCAGGGACCCTCACTGCAGCATCCTGTAATGTCTCCCAACCAGGGATACACAATTCTGTCCCAAATGCATGTGGCCTCTGGGAGGGCTGAGAAGCACACAGTGTAGGAAGGACTAGGGAGGGGTCCCAGGCACTTGGCCCTGGGCAATCTTTATCCTTGTTGGGTGCAGACTTTCCTGTGTGGCTGCCTTACAATCATCTCTGCTCCTCCTGTGACTCCCACTAGTCTATAGTAAGCCTACTGGGTTCACCAGAGTGAGCTGCCGGGTTGGTCTGTAGTAAGCCTACTGCGTTCACCAGAGTGAGCTGCCGGGTTGGTCTGAAGTAAGCCTACTGCGTTCACCGGAGTGAGCTGCCGGGTTGGTCTATAGTAAGCCTACTGCGTTCACCGGAGTGAGCTGCCGGGTTGGTCTATAGTAAGCCTACTGCGTTCACCGGAGTGAGCTGCCGGGTTGGTCTATAGTAAGCCTACTGCGTTCACCGGAGTGAGCTGCCGGGTTGGTCTATAGTAAGCCTACTGGGTTCACCAGAGTGAGCTGCCGGGTTGGTCTATAGTAAGCCTACTGGGTTCACCAGAGTGAGCTGCTGGGTTGGTCTATAGTAAGCCTACTGCGTTCACCAGAGTGAGCTGCCGGGTGGGACGTTTGGAGGAAGGGAGATAGTACTTACACCTCCCTTAAGGAAGGGATTCTAGCAGGGTATGGTCTAAACTCAGGAATGAACTGGTGTTGCTGAAGGAGTTCAGAAGAAAATAAGGCCTAGGTTCAAATACTAACACACGCCAAGTTTTAGAGGTTACATATAGGCGGGGAACGGCAGAAGCTGAGCCATGAAGGCTGGCAAGGAAGATGACTCTGTAAAAGACACTGAAATAGAAGGCAACTGAAGAAGGCATTCAAGGAAGAGCCTGCCAGATGTCTGTCACTCAGTTAGGAGCGTACAAGAAAGGCAAGCGAAGACAAAGAGCGCTGGCATGGCAGTGCACACCTACAACACCAGCAGGCACCAGGTAGGGCAGGGACCTTAGGGCTGAGGCCAGTCTGTCTCAAAGGAGCAAGGGCTGTGTGTCCAGTGCCTGTAAAATAAACTAAGAGAAAGACGGTGCCGTGGGCATGGCACACGAATGTGATGACAACCTTATCAGCACAGCTCTGACCAGCAGCAGGAGCGGAGGCTGACAGCAGTGGTTGATGGTGAAATGCAGATACTCCTTAAACTGTGTCAAGCTAAACAACTGACTCTAAAGAGGAAGAACAAAGAGTATTTGAAGTTTGTTGAACAGTTAGAAAACAAAGTCTTAAAAAACAAAAGATTCGGGGCTGGAGAGATGGCTCTGTGGTTAAGAGCACTGACTGCTCTTCCAGAGGTCCTGAGTTCAAATCCCAGCAACCATATGGTGGCTCACAGCCATCTGTAATGGGATCCGAAATCCTTTCTTTGTGTATCTGAAGACAGTGAGAGTATACTCAATACATTAAATACATCCATATATAAATAAATTAATGAATGAATTTCTTTAAGACCTAGGCTTCTAAATTATGTCTTCTTTCAAATTATGCTGTATCTCTATAAACTTTAAGCAGTCATATCTGTACTAACTGCTAAATATAGCTCTGCTTTTCTTCCTTACAGATAGATAGTATAGATGCTTAAACACAGGGGAACCCCTTACGAGTGGCATTTAAGAAACTTTGAAATCATCACTCAGTCCCAACAGATAAAAAGCTGAAAACCTGAAAAAGCAACCATTTCTCTTAGATCCTTCTGAGAAGGTCATAGGGTGAAGAGGAGAGAGAGAGAGAGAGAGAGAGAGAGAGAGAGAGAGAGAGAGAGAGAGAGAGAGAGAGAGAGAGAGAGAGATGCAGACAAAGAGTCACTAATTTCCAGAGCAGAAATGTCCCCAGAAGCCAGTCTGGGGCAGGAAAGCCCATGATTCCTGAGTGCTGGACGAGTGTGAGAGTTAGGGCTGCATGTGGGCCTGTCCACAAGGGGCTTCATTTTGGGAAATTGTATCTCTAGTCCCATTAGGTCCTCATAGTGAAGTTAGAAAAAAAATCCTCTAGATTTTTAAAACACCTTGTTTCTAGGAACTGAGGTATAAGAGTGGGGGTAGGAAACCGTTCTGAATTATAGTAGTGAATTAAGTTTAAAAAAAACTAATTGGTCCTTTGTGAATTTTACATCATGCACCTCGACCCTACTCACCTCCCCCTCCCCTTGTACCTACCCTCCACCCCTGTAATCTACCCTCAATAGAGAAAATGAAACTGTAGCATGTCACAGTGTCCTTTGTATAACCTTTTGTTCACACTGCTTTGCATGCAAACGTTTATTGCAGTGATGTGTGGGTCTGGTACGAGGCCTCTGGCTTCTGCTACTCTATCAGTACTGGAACCCTACAGGACTCTTGGATATCCTCTTTTTGGCCTGCACCGTGGAGATCCTGCAGTTTTAGATCTGTAGGACTAGTTTCTTCACGCACTCCAGCAGTTCGCTGATGAGGTAGGTGTTGGGCAGGCCTGAGAGGTATCTGAGCTGCTCAGCCCACAGGCTCTCCAGGTCTCATGCCCTTGGGACTGGCTCATGAAGAACGCCTGCAACCAGAACCAGCTCATTGTGTCACACAGGCAAGGAGGCAAGTCTGCTCTCCCGAGTGCTGGCTCACCTGCGCCCCTGCCGCCAGGTCAGCCCTATTGTGCTTCCCATGCAAAGTGCAGGGCCTACTCCCTTGAATGCTGAGCTGGTGAGGGGCAGGGACAACTTTCCTGCTCTTGTGACCGCAGGACCAGGTCTCCCACCTGCCACAGGCGGTAAGGGCCAAGAGGGAAGGGGGTATCTCTCCCTTACCCACACCACTGCATGGGAGATGAATGGTAGGGCCAGTATTCCCACAATCATATCCTCAGGGCCCATTCATCTGCAGCTTCTGCAAGTGCTGGGCTGTTCTCCTGAGCACTGTAGCTGGCTAGGGGGAGGGTCAGCTCTCCTGCTTGCCTGCCTCCAGGGCCAGCTCTCCCATGACGACCAGGAGAGGGGTGGGCCATCAACATGTCTCTGGGCAGCAGACCAGGACTTTGGTTATAACAAACCCCTGCTGCTTCAGGGCCACAGACCCAGACATGGCCCCTGGAGGCATCACAAGCCAGGATCCCACCATGGTCCCAGGTGGCATGCCCGGCTACTCATACCAGGCTGTTCCTCACTACCCTTGAGTCTCTAGTTCTGCCCACTCTTCATTGTGCCCGTATCCTTGTGTTTCTTTCTCTTTCATTTCTGTACTACCTACTTGCTCCTCATAGTGGAACTGGGTGTTTGGGTCATCTCAGGAGTGGTCTGTGCGCCCAGCCAGGCACAGCATCAGACTGGTGGTCATCTCGGGCTAGCTTCTCTCCCAGCCTGCCTGAGTGGCCCTTGTGAAGGTCATCTGTCTCAGGTTCACACCCACTTATGGCCTGTGGCCCCAGATGGGGTTCTGCTAGTCTCTGGCTCACTCCCCACCGTGGCAGCCCATCTGGTACTGCCTGGCCCCAGACTGGGGTTCTCAGGTTTGCTGTTTACAGGGACTGTTAGGCTACTACTCATTCGGATGTTCCTAAGTCAGAACACTGAGCATAGACATAGCCCCTCTCCTCTCTGCCACCTACTGACACACGTGTGACACAGCAGCCACCCCTGCAATGCCTTTATGGGCAGAGAAGTCAGTTTTTGTAAGGCCTGACATCAGAAGAAACTGTTTAATCAGAACCTAATCTGTTGTTTGCTGTGGTTGTTTTAAGTCAGAACCTGAAGTAAGGCAATACCAACTCCATCTCCCTCTAGCTGCCCATCTCAGAAAAAGTAGAGGGAAGACAGACATCCCCAGATCACAGTACACGTCACGGGTTTACCACAACACTGAGACCTAAGCAAACAACACAACAAAACCCCCAAGCACCTACTCCACACACACTACTCTAACACTTGGAATAAAACAAAACAAGAAACCAACACACAAAAAAGCAAGACTGAGAGATGGCTCAGTGGTTAAGAGCACTGACTGCTCTTCCAGAGGTCCTGAGTTCAAGTCCTAGAAACCACATGGTGGCTCACAACCATCTGTAATGGGATCCGATGCCCTCGTCTGACCTGCAAACAGCATTCTCATACATGGAATACATACATAAACAAAGCTTTAAAAGGTTAACAAGACAAACTAGTGACGATGGAGAAACAGGAGAACGACCACGCACTGCTGGGAGATGTAAATGGGTGCAGTGCTCTTGGAAGGCGCCATGGCAATCTCTGATGCATTTATTCTTTTCCTCCTTGCTGTGGCTAATACCCACTCTGAAGCAATTTAAGGAAAGATTATTTAGGCTCACGGGAAAGGCGTGGCTACAGGAGTGCCATTGGCCCCATTTTATTCAGTCATGAATGTCGTGTGTAGCTTGCTTTTTACAGGTCAGGTCAGGATGGCAGCGCATGGGTAGTATGGCTTACACTTAGTGCGGATCTTCCCATCTGGATTGATCCATCCTAGATAATCCCTCACAACTGTCCAGGGCTTTGTTTCCCTTGGGACTCAAAACCCCTTCAAGTGCGACATTCAAGATAAATCACCACACCACATAACCCAGCAATTCTACTATAGGAAAAAATGAAAAATTTACAAAGCATAAACACAAATATTTAAATCTTTAAAGCAGGAATTCTCATAATAGCCTAAGAACAGAACCCAAATATCTATCCGCTGACAGAAATGGTGTGTTCTAAGCACAGAGTGGAGCATTATTGGCAATAAACAGGGATGACGCATGAAACCTACGGCACGCATCTAAGGATAAGCACTGAACCCCGAAAGCACCACAGTGAGTGGAGGAAATCAGTACTGAGGACCAGGGCGTGTCCAACTGTAATCACACTAAGTGCTCAGAAGAGGCAAATCAATAGGAAGCAGATCAATGAGTGTGGGGAGTGAAGGGTTGATGGGAAATGAAGACTAATTGCTAATGGGCATGAGGTGTAGGTGATAATAGTCTAAAGTAATGGCGATAACTACACAGCCTAGGTAACTACATTTCAAGTCGTTGAACTTTACATGGGGTCTGAAGGCACTATACTACTCAAAACATTCACAGTATTGTTACAGTATACTGGTCTACTTCTGAAAGACAGTAAGTACTATTTTAATATGTAAACATATCAGGGAAATGGCATTTGCTTTATCATTATTTCTCGTTTTCCAATTATTCAAGAATTATAGTGACAAAGAGACGAGTCGAGGGACTTAAAAACAATGGTAATTATGAAGTGAATTTCATCTGGATCAAGAATACCACAAGCTCTATCCTAGTGCTTCTTCTATGTTATGGGAATGGAGACACTAAGTAACCTGGAGTTATAGGATTCTTCTCTACCGAACTACTCTTTGGCCCCTTTTGTGAGTACAACCGAGACAGAGGAGAAGAGGGAGACGAACCCAGACCTTTCCCCACCTCTTTGAGCTAGGGATAGAGCTTTGGCAGTAGTGAGTCTCAGTTTCTAGCTCCCACTTCAGAGAGGCCTCTCCCCTTTGTCTTCTACATGCTGGGATTCCACACCGCACACAAACAGAAAACTAAAAAGGGCTTCAGCTCTAAATGGAAAAGAGAAAACTAGATACCCAAGGTCACTTATGGCTGAAGCTCCTGGAGATAAACAGTAGGGCTCTCGAGGGCTCGGGAAGAGTACTCCAAAAACTGCAGACACAGCCGCACGCCAGTCAAGGGTCTCCTTTCTTGTTTGCTTGCTTTTCAAGAAACTAGCAACGTTAGATTTTACCTTTCTAACCTCATTTTTACTCGAAGACAGTAACTGTGAGCTTTGCTTTGCCTTTCCTATTTCAGGTATACATCCTTACAGCCTAACTGAAGGCACTGGGTTCTGATACCCTTTGGGGAAATATCGTAAGACTAGGGTAAAGACATCAAGTTCTGTCCTTAGATGTAAGGCGTACCTACCGACACTCAGAAAATCTGATTGATACTGACACGTCATCCCAAAGCCAAAATCTCTCCAAAAACCAGAGTCCTTTTTATGAACCTTAGGATAAAAAAGAAAAACATTAATTTAATCTTTAATAACTAGAAGTTTTAATCAATAATTAAACAACTACTTTACAAAAAATTTCCGTCATTTATTTAAAGAATCATATGCTGCTAAATCCTCACGAAACAAATTAATACCCTAATCTGCAAGAGCACAGAATTTTATCATTTGCAGCTTAACTGAACTCAAGCCCTGTGCTCAATTCAAGCTGTTACTAATAACAAAATAGACAAAATAGAATGGCCCTGACTTCAGTGGACTCAGGAGGACAAGAGGGGTGTGTGTGTGTGTGTGTGTGTGTGTGTGTGTGTGTGTGTGTGTGTGTGTGTGTGTAATAATTTAACACCATCACTTCTGCTTTTTTTCCTCTTTCCAGCCCGTACCCTCGGAATGACGACTCTGAGACTACTTATTAGTAAATGCCTCGGCCCAAGCTTTGGCTTACTCCCTAGCTCAAACCCTAGTTCTCATTTCCACATGGTTAGTTTCCGCTCCTTCAGTCCTGGCCTGCTTCCTCCTTGACATCTTCCTCAGCATCTCTCCCTGCATCCCCTTTTATTCTCTCACTGTTTCCCAGAATCCTCTCTCTTCCTGCCAGTGTCCCACCTCCTATCCCTGCCTCAGCTCATTGATGACAGATGACATTTGTAGGAGACTCTGCAACACACACACCTTATTTGGGTGGTGTCCTCTGCATAGTTTTCTTTTTTTTTTTTTTTTTTCCCGGAGCTGGGGATCGAACCCAGGACCTTGCAGTTGCTAGGCAAGTGCTCTACCACTGAGCTAAATCCCCAACCCATAGTTTTCTGTTATTTGGTCCCATAAAGCTTATAAGCATTCAGGAAACTCTTGTCACCTATAGCTTTTCAACAGGACACGAATACTTTGCAGGGATGAGACAGTTTTACCCCAGTTAGTGTAAGGTGTTCACTAACAGGTATTAAGATAGAATTCAAACCCACAAGCTAAATAGGGAGGGATGGTGGGTGCATTAGAAACTGAAGATCATGAGAGTTTTTAGAAAAGACAACTAGCAAGGGGGGCAGCAAACTACAGCCCTGGGCTAACTCTGGCCTGCCACCTGCTTTGTAAATAATTTATCATGACAAACACATATGGGGGCTTTCACAATGCAGAGGGAGAGAGCTTTGTAGTTACAACTGAACCATTTGGCCCAAAAAGCCTAAAATATCTCTTTACATAAAGTTTGCCAACAACTGGTGAAGATACCCTTCAAACTACCAAATCCTTTTCCTCTCTGAGAAAAACCAATATGAAAATGAAGTTATTGCTGTTGACGTCCAAGAGAGAAACACAAAACCAAAGATGTGTAGGAAACTAGCAAACTAATAAATCTTCTTTTCAAAAAGGCTGTGCCACATGCCAAGGCGAGGGGAAGCAGACAGAGGAAGGTCCACTCTGTTAACAGCTTCCTACAGAACACTTCCTTGAGTAGGTGAGCTGAGCAGGGACCTGAGTGAAATAAGAGAAGCTATGCAAGTATCTGGAAAACAGCACTGCAAGCCACGAGAACGGCAAGCACGGGACTCTGCTGAGAGTGTTCAACCCAGAAGGGACGGAGGGTGGCAAGAGGACAGTAAGCGAGGCACTAGGGTGATCTGCAAGGGGGTTAGATTAGATTTGTTGGGATCAGAGTGAGGAAGGATGTCGAAGAAGTCCTTTTTAAGGGGGTGGATCAGTTACCAAAAAAGGACAGGCTGGTCCCAGGAAGTTGTTCCTGTGGCCACTCCTATGGGGCAGTTCCCCTAGGAATGCACACAGGCTGGGGTAGTCAGGCAGACAGAGCTCTAGAGAGGAAAATGAAGAACCGGATGTTTATCTTCCCCGAGTGAAACAGAGAACAAAATAAGTTGAAGGCAAAGGCTTTGGGCAGGGAAGGGGCAGGAGTGATCTGCATGGTTCCAAGGACAGAGGGTGGGAAGAAGGTAGGAGCATGGCTCCAAGGCAGCTCAGGAGCCCAGGCCTCGCTCGGCAGGCAAGGCAGGACTGTGGGTTGACCTCCCTGGGGCCTGGGTGACAGCCATCCTTAACCAGGTTGAGATGCTATGGGAGAACACTGTAAAGAAAAGGAGGGAAGGAGGTGAGCACAGCAAAGCACCCCTGGCTGGTCTGGTGCATGGAGTCCAGCCTGGGTAAGGACATGAAGGTGAGGAGAGCTAAAGCAAGACAGCTCTTCCAAAGGCAGACACTGAGACAGCTTCCTGCAGAAACTAAGCTAGGAGTTGATTCCGACTGATAAGGGAGCCATGTTAGAGACCTGTGGGGAATGACAATTCACAAAGGCCTGCAGGCAAGAAGATCAGTAGAGACTAGGGATAGTACGACTTAAGGAGAGACACTGTAGCCAACATTCCACCAAATTTTCCTGTAGAAAGCTGCGGAATAAATATTTTAGGCTGTAAGAAACATTTAGTCTGTCACAATTCTTGTACTGTAAAAACAGTCACTGATAATAAATAATTAAATGAGCAGGCTGTGCCCCAGTAAACTTTATTATGGTCACTAGAATTTCAGCTTCATATAATTTTCATGTGTGATAAAATATTAAAATTTCAAACCATTAATATTGTAAATGGAATTCTCAACTTGTGGGCTACATAAAGTAAGGAAGACGGCAGACGCAGTGGCTCAGATGCAGTGTCCCGAGCTTAAGCTATGCCCAGTGTGATAGCCTCCCTGCTGCCTTTGGATCAGCTCCTCCAGCACCAAGTTGGCCTGCAAAATGCCACGTTTTCTACCATAATGATAATGAACTGAACCTCTAAAACTGTAAGCCAGTCCCAACTAAATGGTTTGTTTTTATAAGAGTTGCCTTGATCATGGTGTCTCTTTCACAGCAATAAAACCCTAACTAAGACACTAACCATAACCTAAATATCTAAGCCCCCATAATTCCAATCCCCAGGAATACCAGGGGAATATATAACTGTGTATAGTAACGCACATTTACCATGGCTATACCTAACTCCTGACCTTTCCTATTTCCACTCTTTTCTTTTCCTCAGTCTCCATTATCTGCTCCAAAACAAGGTCCAAAAATCTCTAATTCTGTGCAATTAACACCTTTTGCCAAGCTACAACTACACCCCCTCTTTCAGCCAGTAGACACTTCCTGTCAGAGTTACATAGTCTTTCTTCTCTCTAAGTGCTAGCACAGTAGCATACAATGCAAACTCCATCTAGGGGTCCCACACATTCTATGTGACCTGGCCCAGCATTGTGCTCCAACTTTGCCAGCTGTGCTCTAAGCACAGGAGGAGACTCAGTCGCTGCTAGGCTGTTTCCTTTCAGTCATTCCATGGCTATAAACAGCCTCATCTCTGAAATGCCTTTTTGACTGAACACAGCACCGAAATCACCTCATTAGTTTTTACAACTTGGTTTGTTTTAATCATGCTTATTATCTATTTATTATCTATTATTTATTATCTATTTTTGTCTTCTTCCAGAATAAAAATCCTTGTGAACAAGGTAGGGTTATGGGTGCAGAGGGTCTCAGTGAAATACAGTGCTTGGCCAAACAGATCCTCAAGAGTAGATGAATTAACATAGCAGGCAGTCTGCGCAGAGCTTGAGTGTAACCATGGAGCACACCGCCTGGGCCCCCGTTTGGTCGGTTCACTAGATACACAGCTGCAAAGCTGTGATCAGGGGTTGCCAGGAGGATTCAGTGAGTTAATACACAGGCAGAATAGAACAGAAACATGCACACAGTAAAGGGCACAGAAACATTAGCTGTTAATGTTAATGTTATCTATCCGGGCATGGTGGTACACTTGTGATACCCAGTACTTAGAAGCCTGAGGCTTAAGTCTGGTGTCAGTCTGGGTTAGACAGTAAGTTCAGGGCCAGGCCTGGGATGGGATGGGTGGATATATATGGATATATACATTAAGACCTTGTCTCCAAAAGAAAGAAAAGGAGGAAGAGGGGGAGGGAGGTAGAAAAGCAAAAAGGAAAATTCTAAAATAACAACAATTAAAAGTCATCTGGAAATAACCCACGTGCCCATTTTCCTCTACACTTACTTTGGTATTTACTTTATTTACCGTTCATGCCTTCCTCTTGATAGATAATACTCACTACACTAAGTACTAGTAAATTTCTTATTAAAGTTTGGCTTGTGTTTAATGTACTTTATACGTATTGCTATTCTAGCCCCTGATTATCTGCTCAGCCGACATCCCAGGAGTAGGTATTACCACTAACGGCTATGAATCTGTTTAAACCTGAGCCTGGAGAGCTGGCCTGCATTCCCGCTAGCCTCACTTGCGTGGCCGTGACTCTTGAAAGAAGTAACTTCACAACGCGCTTTTACTCCTAGTAAAGTCTACTAATGTGTGAATCACTGCCAAGCTCTACCTCGGGTTTCTATTATGTGCGGTTACTGCTTACTGTCAGTATTGCTTTAACTATTAACTAGATCAAGTGCTTTGGGCTATCAGATTAAGGTGGGTGTGAGTGACCGACTGTCACTTCGGTCCTATTTGTATATATATTCCCAAACAATGCTGCCCTTCACAGAAGGGAAGGGACATACAGTGCTAACTTCAAGAAACCCCATGGGTGAAGCAGAGGAACACTACGTACTAGCTTTATGGCACCTGTGAGCCGTGTTATTTAAACAGTGAGCATATTTAACACTTCCAAAACAGCTCATTTAAGTATAGCTTAGGTAATAAGTATAGGGTTCCATGCTTGGCAGCTGCCTTTCATGACACTCAACATAATTTCCTAGCGCACACTATCCCGGTAGTTACTCTTTAATTTCTAGTTACTTTAAAAATTAATATTAGTTTTGGCATTCCTAGAGCACGGTGGCAGAAATGTGACTGTATAATCAGGACCTTCTGGGACATGAGGCTCTCCTGTGTCAATGTCTTCTGTCACTTTAGTCTACAGCAACAGAAACAAAGGCTTTCGCTGAGGTGGAAATGCAAAAGAGGCTATGGGACTTGAAACAGCTATTTTTTTTAATTGAAATTTTAGTTTTACAACAAACAAAGGAAATTAGAAAAGACCATTAAGCCTTTCCTAAGCAAAGATACAGTCTCACCAGCTGCTGCTCCACGGGAGGTGGCACTTCCTGGTTGGCATAGACGATGGCAGGGTTGTAAAGACTGAACACCACAGGGTAAAACACTTTTTTACCTATAAATAAAAATACATGTTTATCTCACACAAAGGAAGGACTTGTATTACTGTGTCTATGGAGACTTTCTCTTTGTATCATTGTGTTAATTTTATCAATACTCTAGAATACCAAAGTTCACGTGATAACACACAACAGGTCAAACTGAAACTGAAGATGCAAAACAACAACAACAACAACGGACTCCAGGAGGTTGCACCCCTATTCCTTTCAACCGTGGAGGAACACAAAGGCATCCCTCCCTCAGTCACTCAGGTGAGCCATTTCTTGCCTGTTCTCACTAGGCAGCAGTAACATGTAAATTAACTTCTAACAAGCAGCAGGAACTCAGACATTCCTATTACTCTTCAAAGAGTCATTACAAACAGTAAACACAAGAACACTGCACAGTGCAAGGTATATAAAGAAGAGAAAAACGACTGCAGACAGATTTAAACCAAGATCTGGGATCTTCTGAGGAGACCTTGCCATTCAGACTGACAGCACTCAGGGACCTCACCAGCTAACTAGGTCATTTATCCTCAGTAGAGGAACCCTTGCTATGACCGGCTTCAGCCAGATATTCTGGCATCAAGTGTTCAGTAATTGTCAAGAAGTCTGTTACACGGCAGCCTCTTTATTATTTTATACTTACAAAATTACAAATTTGTTTTATTCTATTATGTAAAGCAATGTACCATAAATCACTTTAAAATGTCTAATCTGGAGACCAACCACTACTTGTACGTGGACCTCTGCATGCCCGTGTAAGGTGCGTGCATGGGCACGCGTGCCTGGACACACTGTCTTCCTGAGACTAAGAACTTCCAAGTCTCCCCTCTAACCACCCGTGACTCTTTCTGACCTGAGTTCCTTCCTCGTCATCAATTCCCAGGGTTGCCTTCCTTTGTCTTTCCTCCCTCTCCATGACTCCACACCCACGTAGGGTTTATATATGCTAGGCAACATTCCACCGCTGAGATCACCCCAGCCCTCTGCACATCTTTACTTCCCTTCAGAAAGAACTCCTGGAATCTGACTCCAAGAAAGCAAAGGATTTGAACATCAGAAGGTAAGAGTTTCAACTCACTGCTCATTGTCTCAATTAAATTATGCCTAATATAACTTTAAAACCACCCCAGGGTTTAATAAAGACTTGTTTCCCTCAGATTAGTGTGACTCAGCATTGGACGGTGACGATGCCCTTCTAAGGGCCACACTTGGCTCATGTGACGGTGTTTTACGCACCTGGCTCAGCATTTAACCGGCAGCTGTTAAGGAATTCAGCTGAGAAATATATATCAACATCACAGAAAAACATCAAGACCTCTCCCTTGTCCCAAGCTCGGGCACCCACATTTAGTCCTCGTCCACGATTAAATTCTTCGTTCAATGAGACCAAGGTGTAATTGTGAAAATTAGACTCACTATGAGGAAAGCAAAAACAAGAGCTGATAAGTCCCATTTAAAGTTTGACAATGTCCTTTCTTCAACAGAACTTACAATGTACTATATTTCAAATAACTAATTATGTTGGCTATATATTCACACAGGGAAACGAAATCTTCATCTTGCATTTGTTCATTATCAGGAAAATATTTTCACCAAATGTCCACATTGGAAGCAACATGCTAATGGTATGAATTTTATAAGGGGCATTGCCTTTTGAGATCTTAAAAATGCACTGTGGAAGAAACATAGATACACGGGAACACAGTCACAGTGTCTGGGAAGAAACAATGCATTCTATACAAATGATACACCTAAAGTGCTCTCCCACCCTTTCAGGTCCCCACAGAAATGTTCCATTGTCCGAGGCTCTTCCCTGATACCTCATGGGAAGGAGGCTCTCGAATCTCTATCCTCTCTTCCTCAGCTGGTTCCCTTAGCATCACGTGACACGTTTATTTGTGTATCTCCCCTCTCCTTCAAAATAGATTTTGTGTTCATTAATATGATGTACTGGCCCTCACAGGTAGTTAAATAAATAATAAATATTTGCTGAATTAATGAACGAACAGGGGTTTCAGGAAGAGATTGCTTGTGCCTACAGTAGCTAAATGTCAAATGGGAGCTTGAATTACACCTTGGTAGAAACCCAAAGTCAGTGACTGCAAGTAGAAGGTTATTTCAAACAATTCTCAGAAGCATAGAGGTGAGGAAAAGAAGCACAAAACATTTTAGAGAAAGTAGCTGAGTCAGATAAGCATATGGGAACAGTGAGGGCCACACCAAGGAGCCCTCAAACAGGAAGAATGAGAGGAAAGACAGACTGAGCTCAGTGTCCATTCAAGATCAAACAACTGGGTTAGTCCCTGAAAAGGAAGGAGGAGTCAGCAGGGTTTCCCAAAGGTCACTGGTCTCACAGTGAAGCTCTCATGGTAAGCATCTATGGTAAGCTCTAGAGCTACCCTCAGAGCTGCTGCCTCAGAGGCAAGGGGAGGAGTCAGCTTTCACACTTAGTAAGCCCATAGGTACCGTGGGCACTAACTAGAGAACCACTAGGCAGGAGGCCTGTGAGGAAGCCGGTCTGACAACAGTCCAGCATGGAAAGCATAGAAAGAAGCGAAGACTCACACAAGGCATGGAGTGACTCTAAGTGCCCTGGGCACCCAGTCCCTCCTCTCCAGCTTACGGTATAGAAACCTCTCCCTCCTTTTGGAGAAATTGCCCACTGCTATCCTGGATGCCCTGATCAGTCTGTGGCTCATCTACCTGTCCTACAGCAGTCGTTCCCTAGGCCAAGGACGAGGCTTAGGTGTGGCCGACTGTGACGCCTCCCTCCCCTCAGCACACTGACTGAATTGAGTCAAGTAGGTAAGACACCCTTCCCTGGGATGTTCTCTACTGAAGCTCTCTGATGAAAAAGCTGAGGTGTGACCCTGTATCTCTCATCATGTGGAAGAAGCAGCAGGAGAATGAAGTCAACATGCGGAAAATCTTCACGGCAGTCAAGTGTCTGATTTCAGTCCTTCAGGCTCCAAAGTTACTTTTCCAAAACTTACTTGCACTGTCACTTCTGGGAGGCAGCCGAGAACCTTCAATATTACTCAGATTCTCCTGCTTAAGCAGGCTCAAGGTTTCTACCATTTTCTAGAGAAGAAACTGGACAACACAGGGAGGTGGTTTCAGTAATCCACCAGTGTAAATGACGGCTACCTGGTAGGTGACTGAAAGCAATGAGGGGAGTTGGGCGCAGGGAATGAGAACTGGGATTAGCCTGGGGCTTCAGCAAGGGTCCCAAACAGAAAGTAACTCAGCAGAGACAATTAGAAGTAAGAAGACGTCTCAGGCAGTAAGCCCGGGGGCTATGAAAATGGTCTGATGCTGAGCTCAAAGAGGGCCACCATGATGTGGAGAGGGAAAGATGGTGAATCATGTCTATGTCCATCAAGGCTGTGAGGGCCCTTGCAGGACAGGGACAGGCTTTACTCTCTCAGCCATGGCTAGTCTTCCCTCCTGAGTGAGACTCTCAAGCACCGTACCTGGAGCAGAGTAGGGGGGATGCAACAGATGTTAGCTGAATACGTCAAGAAAAATGGCTGCTTCTGACCAGCAGAAAGATAAAAAAAAAAACAAGAAAGATATGCAGGTTCTGTGTAGTAAGAGCGACAACCAACCTAACAGAATACAGCAGATCTATATTAAGAATTAAAACTTACACGCATAATATTTTTAAAGGAGGGGGATTAGGCTATCAAATGTAGAAGAAACAACAAAGAGGGTGTTAGAGAAAAAGGCTGACTTTGACAATTGACTCTTACATTTGGGCCCATGATTTAGAGAGGAAAATTTCATTTTAAAGAATGAAAAATTATTAAGGAATTCCTAACTAATTTATTCAAATCTTTGGACATTTATTACGTGCCAGGCACCACATGGGCCACTTCCTGCAGAACTGCTTTTCCATTAAGTTTAAAAACCAGTATCTACTGTGTACTTGTGTACTGCAAACCGGGTGGGACTTGTAAAGACACAGGAGATATAAGTGCCATTTTCAGGAGAGAGCAGAAGCATGGGTCTATAGGAGGGAAGAATGTAAGATGATGGCATCAAGGCAGAGATTAGATTTAGAAAATTAAACAGAACCTGCAAGAATACAGCAAGAGGGCAAGTAGGTAGATCACAGATAGTCCTGATCACCCTGGGCTGCCTCCTAAGCAGTTAAGGGAAAATGGACTTGTCGAGCTGCATAACATGAAAGACTTACTATCATTACCACCCATCCACACACACATGCTTAGACAACTTTGTGCGTAATGTTATGTGTATATATGTATACTGTGTATTCATGTACATGTGTGTGCACATTTGTATGCATGCATGTAAATATCAGAGAACAATCTTGGCTGTCATTCTTTCCTTCTATATTGTTTGGAACAGGGTCTCTGTGTTGTCACTGAACACTTCAATTGGCCTGTGAATGTCTGGAGGTTCTGTCTCTGCCTGCCATCTTGTCATAAGAACACGGGCTACACATGCCTGCCCCCACACCCAGCTTTCACAGGCTCTGAGGACTCCAGCTCAGGTCCTCACGCTTGTGCAGCAGTGCTTTGCTGACTGAGCCCTCTCCTCAGCCCCTCAGCCCGAGTTTAAAACACTAGTAGTAGATTTAAAACACCATGTATCTGAAATTCTCCTTCTTCTCATGCACTTTACTCTCCCATTACCGACGTCAGTGTGCTCTGGCTTACCAACCTTGAGACAGATTCTAGAATAGACTTGACTGTAGATAGTCCTTCTTTTCCAAAATACACAACGGTGAGATGAATTCTTTTGTCTTGATGAATACAAACATCTCTAACACAATTGAAAAATAAAATTTGTTCAAGAAAACATACAAAGCACCACTCATTCAGAAATCTATCACATGAAGTTTTCCCAAGAAAATGAATAGACACTACCAATACAGAATGAAATCACACGCGGTGCTCGGTTAACAGTAAAGTGGTGCTACCACTCAATTGTTGGAGATACCACAGCAAAGCACGAAGGCTGTGGGTCAGTGAATACAACCCATCTGAGGGCCATGGATACCTTATTGCCATATTTCAAAACAGTTTTGGAACATTTGCAGTGGGATTGCTTTCAGTAGCAAATTTAAAAATATTCTAGGACGTATGTGTAATTTGTTTAGAACCAAATAAATAAATGTCTCAGATCAAGAGGCTGCTCTCAAATGGAACAAAATTTAAAAAATGTAGGTAGTTGCTGGTTCACGGTGGTGATAAGATAGCCACCGCGATGCGGGTTACTTATAAAGAAGGTAACGGAACCTTCTTACAGCAACTGCAAGGAAAACAGCTGTAAAAAGTGGTGGGAAATCACATCTCATGGAGCTATTTCAAAAGGCAAAACTCAATAGGAACTATGACTTCTCGATACTCTACCACAGGATAGTCAGCTAACTTTATAACAGGAAAATAAAGAAGTAAAATTAGTGTATTGAAACATAGCAATGCTAAATTCAAACAATGATGCAGCATTTTCCTTAAATATTTTCTAACAGAACTTGAACTCTTAGCATTTTAAAATACAACTTGATGGCAAAAAAGAAAGATATAAGTTCTCCTACTTTTAGTTGAATGTTTGCATTTTTAAGTTTATTTCAATCTTAAAATTCAAATTGCTGTCAAGAGATTTTTACTGGAAGAGGGCAATGTTCTAGGTTTTCATTGAGGTGGTGGTTTGTGAGTCATGACAACATGACTTAACCTTCAAACAGCATTTACATTTTAGACTATATGAATTTTTATTGAACATAAATTAGTCTTCAATATAGTCGACTTTTAAAAATTCAACTAAGTGGGGTTGGAGAGATGGTTCAGTGGTGAAGGACACTGGTTGCTCCAGCACAGGACGTGGATTTGGTTCCCAGCACCTACACAGGGGTTCATAAGCATCTATAACTCCAGTGCCGGGGGACGTGACGGCTTCCTCTGGCCTCCACCGGCACTGTACATGTTTGTGCATGTATGTACATGAAAGTAGACATTCATACACATAAATAACCTTTTTTAAAAGTTCAGCTTATCTTAAATTTAAACACAATTATAAAATCATCAAATTGAGTTTCCAAGTAGTTGTTACCCTCAAATTTATATCATAGTCCAAACTGTCAAGAAACATAATGCCCCATACATGCTTTGAGAAAAAGAAAAATCTAAAAACACCCCTCAAGGCCTATATAATTATTCTATAACTCTGAGTAATCAGACTTCTTGAAGATAAATTAAGTCTGTACAAAATAAGGTAAAGAGTTTAGCCAAATCTGCAGGTTCTGAGTTACCTGAAGTTCTGCATAAACTGTGAAAAGGCTTCTGTCCTCTCAGCAAGCGGCACGATGATATTAATAATTGATCTCGTAATGTCAATCAGCTCATTCTTCACTTTCATGAGAGGTCCGAAAGGGCGGAAGAGGGTCACATGCCTGTATTCCATAAGGTCTGCCTTCTTAAAAAACAGCTCATAGTGCGTGCCTTTATCTCTCTCAGTGCGGTAATAGCCTAGGTAGAGAGTTTGGAGCGAAAACAAGTTCATGCCAGAATTTAAATTCAAGAGGAATACAGATTTCACCCAGGCAAGGATCGAAAGTACTAACCAGAATACAGGGATTTTATCTGTTTGTGGAAGTACCTATCCCTACATAGAGCTAGAAAAGGTTTGCAAAAACAACAACAACAACAACAACAACAACAACAAAAACAAAAAACCAAAAAACCAAAACAAAAAAACCCCCCCAAAACAGAAAACAAAACAGCTCAGCTCTGCCATTCCATCCACAAAATAACACGCTCCAGCAATTACTCCTTTTCACATACAACTCTTTCCCCTTAATACCAAACCGCATTGCTACAGTGCCAAATTGCTTCTAAATATGAAATTCTGAGCCCAAGAGTCAAAACTTTTATTACTTGGTTCAATTCAGCAGAAATGAACTAACTGCTTTCATGTTAGTCACTGATGATACAGAGACCATGTGGGCTCAGTTATGAGGAGGGCCAGCCTAGTGAGGAAGTCAGAAAAATAAACACTAACAATACAATGTGTAATATGTGTATGCCTTTGCTTATCCCATGTTTATATCGTGTGTGTCTTGCTCTCTCACATGTGTTTGTGTGTGTATATGTATGTGTGAATACATATATATATACTCAAAGAATACTAGTATAGATTTCAATATAATGATTTGAGATGTGGTTGACTGGGCAATATTTTTAAGTGTAATAGTCAGGAGAGAAAGGTTAGACTTGGCTCAACTCTCCTAAGGTTTCTAGTCTAGACAGAAACTCAGCCAGGAGATGGGCAACACCACCTAATACAACACGGCCAGTGACAGAGGAGGCATTGCAGAGGTGCCAGAGCACACAGAGGCACTGCTATTTTAGGTGTGGGGTTAGAGGCCACTTCCTGGAAGGAATGCCGTTTCCACTAGTGCCTGGAAGAGGAATGGAAGTTGCTAGTGGTTGCGAGTCATTTAGAAGACAGTCGTGGCACAGTGAGCAAAGGTAAGAGTGGACAGGAGCTAAGGGGAACTGGAAGTGGGGTGGCAGGGCACACGGCTGTCACAGTCTACCTGCTCTATGGAAGAGTGGAAGTGAGGACGTGCCACACGCTACTTAACTACCCTGTGTCAGCTGCAGCTTTCAATTGTGCTGTGAAATAAGAAACTAAGTGCTCCAGAAAGTTGGAGAATTTTGAGAGAAGCAACTAACAAAAACTATCATGACTAAAAAGAGGCCATAGGAAGAAGATGGCTAAAATGCCCGGGCAAAGCAGAATCCCTGCCTGATAGACTTCAGAAGTCATACAAGTGATAGCCATGATGGTTTGGAGGCCAACAAAATGCTGAATGTGGTAGGCTGTTTATAGAATACAGCAAAACAAACTTTTAAAAACCACTTATAGCCAAAATGGCTTTGTTTGCAGTGGAAAGGAAATGCTAGCAGTGGGCATTAATTACTATGGAGACAGGCAGGAATACACATTTATTTATTTTTAAAAAAATTAACCAATACCTAAGATTTATATGACTTTTAAGTTATAGCAACTTGAGAGCATATCCTGGAGAGACGCTCAGTGGTCAGGGCACTCGCCGCTCTTTCAGAGGACCCAAGTTTGATTCCCAGCACTGTGATCCAATGCCAAGGAATCAGATACCTTCCTCTGGTCTCTGCAAACACTGTAACATGCGGACAAAACACTCACACACATATAAATAAAGGAAAGACCTCATATCTATTTTGCAATCTGTACTATGAAAATGTGCTATTTCTTTATTTCCAAATGTAAGATGGTGTATTCCCTCTGATGCCGTGACCATTCACTTCTCTAAAAATGGAAAATACCATTGACCTACGCATTAGATTTTTCCTTCCTTATCAAATGGTTTTCAAATTTTGAACCTTAGTTCATACATTTTAAAAACTAAGAGGAATGTCAACACCAGATAAGAGAGGAATGAATATCACATGGCCCACAAGAGCCCTTCAACCTGGTATTCTTACACTGAGACTTAGACTTACTCTGTTTTCCTAATTCTTATTCTTGTTTTTATTATGATCTTATTTTAACTTTGTCCAAAAGCCATTTCAAAATTTTGGTGATATTAAGTGGACAAAAATATAAATGCTTTAATACTGGGTAGTAATGATATATTAGCATATGCTACTAGCATGCTGTCATGCTAACATAAGAATTTATCAAAAGATTAAAAATGTTTTTATATTTGCATGTCTGTATGCACATATGGAGGTCAGATGACAACTCGCATGGTTCTTACCAACATATTTTTCATATTACCTTCTATGAAGTCATTTTCATTAAATATCAGTTTCTCTCCAAGGGGGCCCTCCTCATCTTCCTGTTCATCATCTTCATCAGGATTATTAATGACCTCCAAGCCAGCTTCAATAACTTCTACCAATTCATCTCGTTTGTCTTTTCTAACTGGCTTTTCTTCAGGATGGCGCGTGAGACCCATTTCCAACTGAAATACTTTCATTAAAGTAAAACTTTCAAAGGGAACGACTCCATACTCACTGGGTAGTTTGGCCCCTATGCTGACTTCAGCTCTGTCGATCTGGGAATGAAGAAACTCTAAGAGGTCGCTGGGTGTCTGCTCTCTGTTGCCCTGATAGCCTATGCCGTTAGCCCCTAGCTTCTTCCTCTCTTGCAAGGCTCTCATCTTCTCACTCATATCTTGTAGTTCTTGCTTTAGCTGGGCAATCTGCCGTTTCAAACTGGTTGCCCTGGTTTGGTAATGTTCTTCTTGCTCCTGCAGGAGGGCTTGGTAATATTCTTTACCATAATTTTCTCTAACCACACCAGGGAGAGAAGCATTTCCATCAGTCTGGGGGGCACATTCCAGGAGGTACATAAATAATACTAGACTGAAAAGCAAAGCAAGGCCCACCAGCAGCCACTGGGTCCGGCTGTGAAGAATCGGTCCTCTTCTAGACATTCTCACTAGTGTGTGTTTGCCTAACAAGGCAAGCTCTTTGCTTGTTCATGACTTCAGCGAAAAGTTACCAAAAGTTAAAAACAAAATTAGGATTTCCATGAGAGGTACCCAAATGAGCTCTGCTGTCATTTTAAAAGATTCCTTCTTCAGTAGTCATGACTACTTGCAGAAGTGAGAAATTTATACTTCCTGTATTGTTACCATGATATCCACACTACGCAATCTGGTCTATATAATCCATTATCTGGGTGGTGACTTTTCTGAAAGAAACAGACCAGAGTCAATGAGAACTGTGTTTAAGCATATCATCGGTGGCAGCTTCAATATGCTTGGCGGTGTCACTATTTTATGTCGGGTTCCATGACTAATACAATTTAGAGCAATTGGTAGGCACTGGAAGAAAATATTCAGAAAAATAGCACGCAAAATACTAATATATTGTTTATAGAACTTTAAGCCAGTTTATTTCAACACCTATTACCCCCTGAATCAAGAAGCATCCAAATTATAACAGTAAAATTATGTTCAGTTTTTTAAATAAATTCTAATTAAATTATTTTAAAATCATGCTGCTTATAACTCTTTATTAACAAACATTACAGCAAAAGCATGTAATATGTGGAAATTAGATTTCTATAAGTAATTTTATTATAGCAATAATGATTTGCTGTAAGAGAAAGTTTCTCCAGTTATACTCAAATACTCTTGCTCATTAATTTCAATCAAGTGGGGTGGGGTACAATTTCAAAAGGTCACAGACATCTGGAAAACACATTAAAAACATTTTTACATCCACAGTTCTCTGGTAGATTACTTGAGCATTAGATCACTTTCCACTGTATGACACAGCAAGATTCCTTACAGTTCTGGAAGATTTGGAGTTGATAGAGAGAAAAACCACAAACGATTTAATTATATTTGTCTGCCTAGAGGAAAATGGTAAATTTATAAAACTACATGCTACATTTCATGCTCCAACCAGTACTGTGAGCCCTTCCAATCTAATTCTAAAGTAGGATTATTAACTCTAGAAATAGAAGAGATTAAAACCCAGGCAAGAGGAGGCAAGAAGTCCTTTGCTGCAAACAGAGTTTCCATTCCAACTGAGCTCTTCTGAGCAGGGTAATGTGACACATGACAGCGACATCTCACAGGAATGCTTTCTGCAGCACGCCACAAACTTGGAAGGTGACCAGTAGGCACATCCCAGTTACTTGTCTTCTAGTCGCTAGGAAGACAAGTCCTCTCCAGAAAATTCTGCATCATATTTTTTTGTGGCATACTTGCATTAAAATGTAGTCAAGATTAGAACTTTTTATGACTATTAGAGCACAAATAATGGGTTTAATTTTCCTATGCCATTTGTTACCTTAGTAAACCAAATGACTACCAAGTATCCTGAAAACTTTAATTCACTCAGAGTCTTATGACATCTGACTGTAAACCTTATTTAAATGTTGGAGAAAATGGGAATAGTTTTAAGTTTTAACAAACTAACTAAAAGAAAATGAAAAGCTAATACTGGTTCTAAGGATTTACCATTCCTCAAAAATATAATATTTAATGAAAGAATCATTTAAATATCATTACTGAAAAAATAAATTGAGGGATATTTCATAACTATTTAAGTTATTATTATCCTCCTACTTGTTAGGGAAAAGAAAGGCTACATTTGAAAAAGTAGAAATATAATTTTTTGTAAGTTGTTAGTAAGTCAGGTATGATGGCACACTTTCAATTCCAGTACTTGGGAGGCAGAGGCAGGTAGATCTCTGTGAGTTCAAGGTCAGCCTGGTCTATCTACTGAGTTCTGGAATAGCCAAGACTACATAGTAGCTTGAGAAAGTAAGATCAAACCCAAAAACTGTTAACAAAGGTTGACATACTTAACTGTTATAATATATTCAAATGGTTTGGAGGTGTAACTTGATCATAGTGCAACTTATGCCCTATGATGACAGCCTTTTATTAATAGGTCACCTTATAGTCCTTCCCTTTATGTAGACAATATATTTTATTCAATGACTTATAGTTCATAATGGGTCACTTTACTTTTCAATGAAAGAGAAATAAATACCAAACGTAACAGTAAGTTTTACATTGTAATTAAATATGTGTATATATATGTGTGTACACACATATATACACACATATACAAACACACAAATGCACACACACACATATATACACCACACATATAGACACACACATGAGGCCTCCATGTAGAACATAGTAATAATTGGGTTGTAATAAAAAATCTTAAACGACACTAGTTTAAAATACACTTTTCACATATTCTATACAATCCTTTCAGGATAGTGGTAGTATTAGTCTCATTTTATAGAAAAAGAATTGTTCAGACATGAACAGATTTAAATAAGGTTATATAACCATCAAGTGGAAGCATTAAAACTAAGGTGTTCTCTCACTTTAATAAAAAATATGGGGTTGGGGATTTAGCTCAGTGGTAGAGCGCTTGCCTAGGAAGCACAAGGCCCTGGGTTCGGTCCCCAGCTCCGAAAAAAAAGAACCAAAAAATAAAAAAAATAAAAAATATAAGTTTATAATATCTCTGACTTAATGTTGTAGTTGATATCCATTGACATGAAAGAAAGGCTGCTGTAATTAGCTTTTAGAATGTTCCTGCATAACTCTGTGGTAGTTGTTTAAATCTTTACTTGTCTCGTTCCTAAAAAGAACTCTTTGACCACATATCACAGAACCAGATTATAACAGTTCGAAGATACTAAAGAATCTTAGATGAGTTAGAGTTACGGTTCAGTGATGAAGAATTTGCAAGCATGCTTGAGGTCCTAGGTTCAAAACACACACCTTGTTCCAGTCCACCTTTCCTGAATTCCTGCCCCCAAACTGTGTGGACAGCTGGTGCCTTAGGATTCTAGAGGCAGAAATGGTGCCGTGCCTCCATCCACCAAGATGGACTGAAATCCCTCTGAACTGTGATCCAAAGTAAGCCTCCCTCCCGTGACTTGTTTCTACACAGTATCCTATCACATGATCAGAAAGTCCTGATGATGTGCTTCTCTGTATCTCAGACTTGGGGACCGGAAACTGGCTTTAAAATTCCTATGTAGCTGAGGTTGGCCTTGAACTCCTCTCTCTACTACCAAAGTGTTAAGGTTGCAAGTATGCACTGCCATACATAGAATACTTTTTATTGAATGTCATATATTGTGGGTTCTATTTAATGTATGCTAAATGTTTTATATTTCTATAAATATTCTTGAAAATTATGGTATTATATGGAAACAATTTAATTCCTTCAAGATTTGTTTTTAATATTTGTTGGCAGGACATAAATGAATGTTTATAGTTAATAATTTCCCATTACTGAGGCAAGCCTTTTCAGAATAACCAATTCCCCATGAAGTTTAAGCTTTTCAGTCTATCTGCTAGGAGTTTATACTATTCCTGGTCTTATTTAAATGCTGGGTTTATGTCCTCTAGTGTGTTATAGTCTTTTCCTTGGCTTATCTCTGCATAAGCCTACACTAATGAGCAAGTACTCTGCTGAATACCCAGAGGATGCCCTCGCTAGATCTCTGGAGTTGAATGCTTTGAGCCCTCACTGCCTTGGTCTTTTCAGACAGTCGGGTCCCTCCTGTCAACTCAGGGACTCTTCTGGACTCTGCTTAGGCTATATGACTTTTCAGTTTTAGCTTCTATACTGGAAGTAATCCTCATATAACAGTCACATCATATTGCTCAAGCAGATAAGCAAATTTCCTTACTCTTTTTACAATCCTTTCAAATGTCAGCTTCATCATACACAGAATGCCTTTACATAGAGAGGTCTGCATCTGGCCTCTAAACCAGAGGTAAGCAAGCATTTTAGGTCAAAGAGTGTCACAGGCAGTCAACTCTGCCTTTGTAGCACAAAAATAGTCACAGACTATGCAGAAATTACAGAAGGAGTTGAGTTTCAAGGGACACCAAAATCTGAACTTCATAATATCTTCATATCATAATGTAATGCCTTCTATATTTAGAAACAGAACCCTCCCACTTGGGCCACAGGCCATTCTAGTATAGGCAGCCAGCTACAGCTACTCCTATTTTGAAACTTATTATTTTTTTTATAGATGTCTAAGTTCTCCTGAGACTCAAGTCTCTCTCTATTTCTCCGACTGGGCCTGCACTCCTGAACTCAAGCGATACCCCTGCCTCAGCCTCCTAGAAAGCTAGGCTACGGTTATACATTACCACCCCAGCTTTAAAATAAGACAGGGTAGTTATTCTAAAATATCATAAAGTAAGTGCATATGATCAAAAAGGTTAAATGTGAATTAAGGACATACAGTGAAAAGTCCCTCTCCTACCTCACCCCCAACCCTGAAATTTTGTGTAACCTTCCAAATTCTTTTGCCACTATTAAACATCTTGGTATGATTGGCTCTCACATACCCAACTCTGAACTGAACACAGTATTTCACTAACAGACTAACTAATGGAACTGCTGCCTAAATTCCCTTAAATGTAATTAGTTTATGCAACTCGCCTTGCCTAGGATAAGCTTCCAATATGCCTTTACCTGCTTTCTACTTCCCAATTGCTCTTGGATCTAGAACGTCCCTCCAAATGTGGGAAGCCCTGGCTTCAAGTCTATGGTGCTACTGGGAGGTAGCAGGACCATTAGTACTATTTACGGAACAGCAGAAGGAAGCTAGGTGATTGGGAGTGTGCTCTTGGGGTAGGGGATGTTGGATTCTGGGTCCTTCCTCATTCTCTCTGTTTGTTGGACCCAAGGTAAGCCATACATTCCTGCCACCATGCTAACTATGTTGTCACCAAGGCAACAGGGCCAAGCGAACACAAGCTGAAACTTCAAGAATAAAAATAACCCTTTCCCTTCTAGCTTAGGTATTTTATCACAATAATAGAAAGCTGACTGACACATTAAAGGTTTTCTCTAGTTTATTAAAGACTTAAAAATTCAGGCTGGGCATGGTGGCACACACTTCTAACCTTAACACACAAGGAAGGCAGAGGCAGGTAGATCTCTTGAGTTTGAGGCCAGTCTAGTCTCAAGTTCCAGGACAGTCAGGGTTACATGAAGAAACCCAGTCTTGAAAAACAAACAAAAACAAAAGCACCCCTTAAAACAAACAAAAAAGACTTTAAAAATCCTTAGCATGACATTAAATTTCTTAGTTAAATTAATCTGCAACGTGGAACTAAGAACTAAGTTTTATTGCTTTTTTTGAAATCCATTATTTTTTTTCAAAATTTTGTTTTGATACAGTGTATTCTATATATTCCACTGAATATGGGTCAAATGATTTGGGTTAGAAATAAGGTTCCAAACTCAAAATAGTCCTATGGACATTTTCTGTTGTCGTTGCTTGGTTTATTTTCTGGGATGGAATCTCCGAATGTACCCAAGGCTGGCCTTGGATTCATGATCATTAATTCAGTCGTCAAGAGACTGCTCAAACGCATGACCACGCCCTGCTCCCATGGACACTTTAGAACACTCCACTGCTGTCATACAATGTCTAAAAACTGATCTCTATTCCTTTATAAGTAAACAAGACATTACCTTTGGAAGCTTATAAAAGTATATAAATTTTCTCCATAGTTCAAAATTTTTATTAGGATGTATCTAAGGATGTGTCTTCAACAATGTAAGAGTTTGGGTGTATCAATTCACTCATCAACTTCTACACTTTTGCTTTTAGAAATATCATTATTTCTTAGTACATGTTTGGCATCATGTTGGTAGGAGAGTGGGACTCAGGAGCTGCTAGTACAGGTTCTTTCCACATGCTCTCTGAAAGGCTATATGTTCAGATCATCTTTGCCAGTATCCTGTTCCCTGATATCTCTCTCTGTCTCTCTCTGTCTCTCTCTGTCTCTCTCTGTCTCTCTCTGTCTCTCTGTCTCCGTCTCTCTGTCTCTCTCTCTCTCTCTCTCTCTCTCTCTCTCTCTCTCTCTCTCTCTCTTCTCCCTCTCCTTCTCGCTCTTTCCTCTCTGTGTCTCTGTCTCTGTCTGCCTCTCTTGCTCTCTTGCTCTCTCTCCGTCCCTCCCTCTCCCCCTCCCCTCTCTCCATCCCCCTCCCCCCTCTGAGTGTGTGTGTGTGTGTGTGTGTGTGTGTGTATGTATGTTCAGTAGGCAAATCCTTTCCAAACTTGAGAATACTAATGCTTAAAACTCAACTGCTTCTTGTATTTGTGCAACTTTCTACAGATATTTAGTGATTGTTGTTATTTAAATAACAAAATTAATGTAAAAACTTCACACCTGAAACTAAGGTCATAATTCAATTTTACACTTATACCTAGCTCTTGCGGAGTGAGATCTCATGATTTTTCCAATCCATTTTTAGTCCCACCCTTTGGTGCTTCATTTCCCCTAACAGCTATCACACTTCCCCTAACAACCACTAACTTGAGCAACACTGTTCTTACCTAACTGTTATCAACTGTACAGTCATATCATGGTCTGCTCCAACTGACTTGTGGGTAAAAGGTAGTTAAATGTAATAAGTCTGTGAGAAGATTGTCACTAGTGCAAATACAAACTGTAAACAGTTACTTAATGAGTGAGTGAGTGAGTGTGTGTGTGTGTGTGTGTGTGTCTGAAACAGAGTCTCAGGGTATATCCTTGGCTATCCTGGAGAGATACACTTTCCTCTGTCTCCTGAGTGCTGGGAGTAAAGATGTGCACCACCATGCCTTAACTCATAATAGATATACTTTTGAAACCAACCTTCACTACTGTATTAGTTAAGATAATCTTTAAAAAGGAAAGAGTCCATGTTAGTTAAGATGTCATTTTTTTCCCTATTGAATGTCACTCAGTCATTCTACATCTGACAGAGATGTATTCACACACTCACTAAGAATTCACAAGAATGTTTTAACAGTCCTAAAATCTAAAACAAGTAATACACGAATCTGGAAGCACACATGCTCAAGTACAGGACGGTCACATCACACAATAGCATATTACACAGTAAGAAAGAATTATCAACACTGTACCATGATATGAATGGCATCATATAAAAAAACATGAAGGGTGACTTACTTCCACAAGCAATATTCTGAGAACACTATATATTAATTCCATTAACATGAAGCTTAAAATAGTTCAAACTGATGGCTGATGAGAGAAGTCAGAATACTGATGGGGAAGCAGGGGTCCAACCTATATGGAAGGAGCAGAGCACTGTGGGAATGCTCTACAGTTACAATTCGATGTGTGTAGCAGCAGACAAGGTAATAAACATGTAAAGACTCACTGACAGCTAAGTTTTATGCATTTGTTGACTTCGTATATATTTTATACCTCTACAAAAGTAGTGTAGAAGGAAAAAAGTGACAATATATTAATTGTCTAAAACTAAAGCTGGTTGTTTTACATCAAATCTTCTAAGCCTCGTGTACTGAAAACCCAACATCCTTTTTGTATTCTTTTAGTCACATAATTTTAAACAAATAGTAGCAAATATTCCTGAGCACTGTGCCATAAAACACTTTTTATCACTTCGGAAATCGAAGGTGCTTTTTTAGTACACCTTTAAGTGATAACAATAATCCCCAAGGAATTAAAGGCCGGGGAGCCTTCAATGACATTAACTGTCAGGACACTGCATGTACCTTTCAAAAGCAAGCTAAAGACACCTCCGGATTTAACAAGGGCTTAAGAAGAAAAGCTTTAGATTTGTAACCAAATTGTCATGCTGCCAGTATCATCATTCACAAACACAAGCACCGCTGTGGTGTTTAACAAATTACCCAGCCACTTGCTCAGAAATGCAGGAATTTTCTAAACTATCTGGGCATTCTGACAATTCTCCCTTTTTCAAGGCTCCAGGGATCACCAATTCCTACTCCAAGAGCATCTTTTAAAGTGGGGGGGCGCGTTTTGTCAGAGGCAGGAGGGCTGCTGCCAGAGGACGCGTTCAACCCCACAGTAAAAAGTTTAGCCACTCGGCAGAGATGATGACGAGTAGGTTTAAAAAAAAAACAAAACTGACACGCAAACCAGCGGTCTCTGGCAGCAGCGGTCTCCAAAACAGGACCAGACTCGGGAGGGCGCGTCAATAAGCGCCGCGCCCAGCTGCGTCCCTGAGGGCTCGTCCGAGGAGACCGGCCGCTGCCTAGAGGCGCGGCAGGAGACAGCGGTACTCACCGCGCTCGCCGCTCAGCGCTGCCGCCTCTGGGGAGCTGTACACCTGGCCAGCGCCCTGCGCTGGCCGGCCCCGCGCGCCGCCGCGGAGCACCGCCACTTCCGGCGCGCGCGAGGAAATGAGGGAAATGAGGGTGTGGTGCGGTCGGGCGCCTCCACGGCCAGGCCCCGCCCTCCACAGCCCGGCTCCGCCCAACACCCAGGTCCCGCCTCCCACTGCCAAGTCCCGCCCTCCAGGGCCGGGCCTTTCTCTTTACAGCCAGGACACGCCCATTCCTCCCTCTTCTGTCCTGTGCCTGCACAGAAAGCCCCACAGCGGACAGAGTTGATTCATCTAAAAACAAACAAACAAACAACAAATGAATTGGGTGCTCAAGACTTGTGGGATAAATAGCACGGGAACATCATGTACTAAAGACACTTTAACTAGACTCACATGTGGCTAATCTTGACACAAGTGCTAACCTGGCAGAGAGCTGACTAGTGGGAGGCTGCTGATAGCCATCATGCCTTCTGCTCAGAGAAGGTCGGTACTGAACACTGAAGAGATTCTCAAGTGTTTTTACTTTGAGCAATTCCATTTGTTGCACGTAAAGTGCCGCGTGTGTGTGCGCGTGTGTATGTGTGTGTAAAAAGATTAGCCTCAGAGTCTGACTGGATCAGGTCTGGATATGTCTTAGAAGTAGGTGGTCTAGACCCTTAAAGCTTTCAGGATTTCCCTTGTGGCATTAGAGGAGAAAATCTGGGCAGAAGATACCTCAAAAACGATGAGCCAGTAGAGCCAGTTGTGGTCAGGAACAAAGTTTCTCCCCAGAAAGCAGCTTCCTTAAGTCACCTCAGACATCCATCTGTTCTAGTATATTCAAGAATGACAGTAAACACGGGTTAGCTGCCTGCTGTCTACCAGCCATAGTCCCAAATATGAGTGTAAGGATGCAGCAGAATTCTCTCCTAGGAGACTTGGAACATGGGAAGCTTAAGCAAATGGTTAAATGCCCCCAGCACTGCTAAATTTCCGAGAGAACACAAACGTTTTCTAAGGTACTAATAGATTAAATACAAATGGCACCTCACTGAAATCTTAGTGAGTCATGATGCCAGACTGGCAGCTTGGACACTTTTAGTCCAAGCCCAGTCTGTGGTCTGCCTACTTGTCATTTCATTAACAGTTACTGAGGAGTCCTCAGAAGACAGGTGTGGCATCTGCCTGTAGTCCTAGCACAGGAGTCTGAGGCGGACAATTCCTAACTTTCAGGCCTTCCTGGATTACACAGTAAGTTTCAGGGCAGCCTGGGATACACACGGAGACCCTATCTCAAACACAAAGAAAGTTCACAGCTGTAGGGCTCATGTTCAACCATGGAAATGCTCAGGCTTGGATTTTCCTTAGGGACACTTTGAATTGGATGAGGACTGTGGTGGAAAGATAAGACCTCCTCTGTCGTTTCTGGCATCTCAGTACCGGCTCTAACTGAACTTGTGAATGGATGAGTTCCGGTAAAGCCTCCAAAAAGAGGAAGAAACGTCTCCATTAGACAAATTCAAAACCACCCCACTTTTTAGTACACCGCAACCCATCCACTTCAGGCGTTTTGTTTTTCACCTTTCTTTTCTAGCCTCACAGATGCTGGGCTTCTGACTCTGTTGGGTTGCTGTCTTCCCTTTATCTTCCTTCCTGATCACACTTCAGGCAGGCAGAGCCACATGCCTACTTTTTATGTGGTGCACACACTGGGCCGTGGGCATGCCTCCCGGCCGTTCATCGGAACCTCTGAATTCTTCCCAAACCTACAGTTTGGCTCTTCAATTTCCAGAGGGAAAACGAAAAGGCAGAAGATGGTCTCGGTTGTGCTGGTTGTAGTTTATCACCTCAACACAAACAGATTGTCGGTTGAAGACTTGCACTATCAATCACACTGGACTGATAAATTGCTGATGTGGCACTGCCCAGACCACTGTGGGTGGCACCGCCCCTGGACAAGCGGTTTGGGGTTGTATAAGAATATAAGTTGAGAAAGCATGGAAGTCGAGCGAGGAAGCAGCTTTCTCTCTGGCCCCAGTTTCAGTTCCCAAGTCCAGCTTCCTAGCTGAGTTTACTTCTCTGAATTAGTGATGGTCTTTGATGTGGAAATGAAACTCAAATAAATCCTGTCATCTCTGTGTGGATTTTGGTCAGTGTTATTATTATTATTTTTTTTTTTTTATCACAGCAACAGAAGGGAGCCACTGCACGGGTGTAATGTAGCAATTTCCTTCAAGATAAAACCTTCCGTCTTCGAGCTGGGCTCAGGAGATTTTAAAGGTGAAACATTCCATCCTGAATTGTTAAGCTCAGGAAACAACTAAAAAACATCAGGAAGTCCCTGAATCTGACCAGATATACCACCTATCTACCTCTCTTCCAAAGCAAATATTATCAGTAAGGATTGCTAAAAGACATTCTCAGGCAATCTAAGCTGCCTGGAAGACGTTATCTGAGCTATCTAGAAGAGATCATTTCCAGCATGTGAATCTGACCTCTAATTGTGCAGTGAGCTACGGCTCTCACAAGTTGTAACACATGTTGCAGTAGGCTTCTGGTGATACAGCTATCTTTGAGTCCTTTTTGCTCCTGTAAGTAACTCCAATAAGTCATTGGCTTTCCATGTTGGACTTTGGCAGGATCTTTCCTACTCTGATCTGTTGTCAGTTCCCTATCTGGAGTGAGTAGACATTTGTTAGGTCTCCCCAGGAGGAATGCCACACAACACCATGATAGGATTGGCTCTTTCCCTTAGGATAACTTCCTCTCAATCACGGTCTCTTCTACTTCTAAGACCTACACACACACACACTCACACACACACACACACACACACACACACACACATACACACACATATGTATAGACATGCACATACAATTACACAATTAAACATACATTGTCTTAGTTAGGGCTTTTATTGCTGTGAAATGACACCATGACCATGGCAACTTCTATGACGAGGCATTTAATTGGGACTGGCTTACAGTTCAGAGATTTTAGTCTGTCATCATGGCGGGAAGCATGGTGACATACAGGCAGACATGACGCAGGAGAGAGAACTGAGAGCTCTACAGCAGGATCAACAGGCAGCAGGAAGAAAGTGAAACACTGGGCCTGGCTTGAGCTTCTGAGACCTCAAAGCCCACCCCCAGTGACACTCTTCCTTCAACAAGACCACACCTACTCTAAAAAGGCCATACCTCCAATCACGCCGCTCCCTATGGGCCGTTTTCTTTCAAACCATCACATTCTCCTCCCTGGCAACTACAGGCTTGTAACTATACCAGGATGCAAAATGCATTTAGTCCAACTTCAAAAGTTCCCAGCAGTCTTAAACTTGTATGAAAGTCCAAAGTCTCTTCAGAGACTCATGACAATCTCTAACTATTATTCCTACAAAATAAAAAGAAAAAAATAGGTCACATACTTTCAACATGCAATGGTACAGGATGTACATTACCATTCCAAAAGGGAGGGAAAGGAGCCCAGTGAGGAAATACTGGACCAAAGCATGACCAAAAACCATCAGGGCAAACTCCAAATGCTGCACCTCCGTGTCTGACGTCAAAGTACTCTTCAGATCTCCAACTCCTTTCAGCTTTGTTGACTGCCATACATCTCTTTCTCTTGGGCTGCTTCCACTCCCTGTTAGCTGCTCTCCCTGGCAGGTATCCCACAAGTCTGGTATTTGGGATCTCCAAAGTAATTCCAACTTCACCCAATGGCTTCTCTGGGCTTCCATACAGGGTCTCCCTGACATATTTCTGGCCTCAGTGGCTTCCTGTAGTTGGGGAGGGAGATTTCATAATTCCTTTCTTGTATCCTTGACTCTAAAGCCAGAACTGCATGGTCGAAGCTGCCAAGTTCTACTGCTTGCAGCAACATGGCCCCCTTATTCGAATACATTTTCACCAGGTTTCTGTCTTATATGGTTTCCTTCATTGACTAAGCTTGGCTGTCCTGGCATTTGCTCTGTAAACCAGACTGGCCTTGAACTCGGAGATCGGACAGCCTCTGCCTTCTCTGTGCTAGAATTAAAGATGTGCACCACCATGCCTAGCCTAAGCTTTTTGTTAATTCCTTTTTACGTTTAACTCCTTTGTACAGATTGGAAGCTTAGCTGGGTGGGGTCTCCGCTCTGAGGTCACCATCCCTTTATTCCACGTGGTATCAGGCTTTTCTTTACTGTCTTTACACTTCCTGGTGCTCCTTTTCTCATCCAACTGTGTGCACTTTGTATTTTTCCTTGCTCAGCTTTCATCATAGATCTGCATAAGACCGGCCACTAAGAACCATAGGACACAGTCAACGCTAGGCTGTTTTGAAATCTCCTCTACAAATGCAGTTAGTTCAAAATTCTTCAATTTAACTCCAGGCAGAAGAGCAAAAAACAAACAAACAAAAACAACAAACAAAGCCACATTTTCACCAAATTATCAAAAGAACGATTTCTAGGCCACATATTAATATTCTTCTCCTCTGAAACCTCTTGTGTACCACTTACGTTTGGTGGTCTGTGGGCAGGGCAGGTCTGCCCTCCTCAGTCTCTGGGCTTCTAACCTTGAGGTGGCTGTTTTGACTAGGATGTGTCTCCCAGTTGTTGGGGATAGGGGGGATTAGGAGCAAACACAGCCCTGCTATCTAGTGTCTGTAAGACTCTGTCTTCACCCTTATAAGAACCCCCTAAGCATTAATCACCCTGCTGAGAGAGGCAGTTAAGGTACCAAGTAGACTGTGGGTTGCTGAAGACCAAGAATCAATCATCAATAGTAGTGAGTGACAGAGAGGCAGCTGCAGAAGGTGACCCACTCCTTGAGCTCAGGCTCTAGGCTACAAGCACCAGGCTAAATCTTAGTGGGTGAGATCTGGTTCTGATAACCTAGGTAGGGCGACATTTCCTTCAGCATTCCATTGCCTGGCTCCAGACTCCTGCCACTTTGGTCTTGTCGTTCTGTACAGCCGACTCTGCACAGGCTCCTCTCCCTGGGGTGTGGTAAAATTAAATTCTGGTTCCCCAGCTTGTGGTTGTTCCCCATTCTATTTCCCTCACTGGTAGTTTGCAACAGCGAGCTCTCCTTGCTGAGCCACAGCCTCTCCAGCTGTTGAACCCTCTCTGAAAAGCATCCACGTCACCAAGGAACATTTGGAAACAAGTAACTGAACATAAGCGCTGAGCTTAGAAATGCCTTACAGGCCAAAGGGAAGAATATCTCCGAGGCCCAATGGGTAATAGTTTGTGTGGTGGTTTGAATAGGTATAGCCCCCATAGACTCGCATGTTTGAATATGCTTGGCCCGTAGGGAGTGCACTATTAGGAGGTGTGGCTTTTTTGGAGTAGGTGTGGCCTTGTTGGAGTAGGTGTGGCCTTGTTGGAGTAGGTGTGGCCTTGTTGGAGTAGGTGTGGCCTTGTGAGGTAGGTGTGGCCTTGTTGGAGGAAGTGTGTGACTGTGGAGGTGGGCTCTAAGGTCTAATATACGCTCAAGTTACTCCCAGGGTAGAGACTCAGTTTGCTTTCAGATCAAGATGTAGAACTCTCCGCTCCTCCAGCACCATGTCTGCCTGGATGCTGCCATGCTTCCAACCATGAAGGAAACAGACTGAACGTCTGAGACTGTAAGCCAGCCCCAATGAAATGTTTTCTTTCTTTTTTTTTTTTTTTTTTTTTTGGAGCTGGGGGCTGAACCCAGGGCCTTTCACTTGTTTGGGAAGTGCTTTACCCCTGGGCTAAATCCCCAACCCCGAAATGTTTTCTTTTATAAGAGTTGCCTTGGTCATGGTGTCTCTTCACAGCAATAGAACCCTAACTAAGACAATTTGTAATCGCAGAAACAGAAGTCTCCAAATAAAATTCCAACTCGAAAATCACTTCCTTCTGATTGTCTCCCAGAATCCATGCCCCTCTCATAAATTGCTTTGATTTGTACCCTTCCACATCTGCCTATAACTTCCTTCATTTTGTTGAGATACCCGTCTAGTCCCTGTAAATGCTATTATCTCTTCAAGGGCTCATACCTCCTATATTCTGCACATGTACTGTAGAATGCAAACTTTGGGCACGGCCAACAGTGAGAAGACTCCCTGGGCACAGGCACTTGCTGCAAAGCCTAATGGTCAGAGTTTGATCCCTGGGATCTACATGACAGAAGAAATGAAGAGACTCTTGAAAGTTTTCCTCTGATCTCCAGATGCACTGTGGCATTTGAATCTGTACATGGACACGTGTAAGTAAATGTAATAAAAACATAAAAAGAAGTGCTTTTTTTTTTCTAGAAAAACCAGGAACGACAATTAAGGATTTTCCTAGATAATACCAATAATTAGTCATAGAATAACAATATTTGGTGGAGAGATATGTGATCCAGGGTTACCTGTTCTGTTTCTACCTCTACAATTAGAAATCTTGAATGGCAAAAGCAGGTCAGAAAGGGACCCATAGGATTTCTCTGTGTACTATAACACAGTCCATGAAAAGGCTCAAAACATGAGACCGGAGTCTCTTAAAGCTGTATCTAAATATTTCCAATAAAAGACTGGATTATAATGTTATCCTATAATAAAAAGCTTACATTAGAGATCGTCTTAGTCACTGTTTTATTGCTGTGAAGAGACACCATGACCAAGGCACCTTACGAAGGAAGCATTTCATTGAGCGTTTGCTTACAGTTTCAGAGGGTTAGTCCATGTTCATTATGGTGGAAAGTGTGGAGGCCAGCAAGCAATCAGGCATGGTAATGGTACTGGAGTGTACCTGAGAGTCTACATCTGATTTATATACTGCAGGCAGGCAGAGATTACAAGGTTGTGCCTGGATGGGGCTTTTGATACCCTAAGTCTACTCCCTGTGACACACCTCCTCTAACAAAGCCACACTTCCTTCAACAAGCCACACCCACTCCAACAAGACCACACCTCCTAATTCTGCCCAAAGAGTTCCATCAACTGGGGGCCCAAGCATTCAAATACATGAGCCTATGGAGGCCATCTTATTCAAAATACCAAAGAGCCTTTGAGAATTAAAGACAATATACTGTTGCGTTTGGAAGTTTAAAAAGCAGCACTTTCAAATAACTTTCTCTGTGCAGTTAAACCTGAAACCGAAGGTGTGATTCTATAATGGAGTGGAGTGAGGGATAGTCCCTTACCTGAGCTAGAATATTGGATAGAATATTGGAAGGAAAAAAAATCAAGGCAGGTACCAAAGTAAACCTGTGGCTTTGCACATCTAACAAGGGAAATAATGTTTGGGAATAACTATAGATTCAGGTCATAGGTTTCTGTAGCTGTCACCAAGAAGGTACATAAGAACACAGCCATTTGTTTCTCATGGTTCTGGAGGCTGTAGTTCAACAGCGGAAGCATAGTCTGACTCCACAGTATTGTGGAGAAGCCTTCCTGACATTTCCTCTGGTACCTTCTGACATTCCTTGGCGTCTTGGGGTTTCTGTTGCTGTGAAAAGACACCATGACCTAGGCAACTCTTATGAAGGAAAACATTTAATTAACTTTTTTTTTTCTTTTCTATTTTTCGGAGCTGGGGACCGAACCCAGGGCCTTGTGCTTGCTAGGCAAGCGCTCTACCACTGAGCTAAATCTCCAACCCTTTAATTAACTTTTTAAGGCTTTATTTTCGAGTATGAGTGTTTTGCCTGCATGTATGTTTGCGCATGATGTGCATGCCCGGTGTCCACAGAGACCAGAAGATGGTACCAGATTCCCTGAGGTTGGAGTTATCGGTGGTTGCAAGTTACCGTTTGGGTTCTGAGAACTGAGCCAGGGTCCTCTGCAAGAGTTAAGTGCTTTTAACTGTTGAGCCATTACCCCCACCCCGGCGCCACATCTTGAAATCTTAGTAAGGAAAAACTTACTTGTTGGGGTAACATTGAAGGTGTGTCTCTGTCCTTCCTCACCTATTCTCTGATTGGCTTTAATAAAGAGCTGATGACCCATCGCTAGGCAAGAAAGGGAAGGCCCAGTCTTCAGGGCAGAGATAAGAACTCTGGAAAAGAATTGAGAGGTGGGAGGGTAGGGGGTGGGATTCACCAGCCAGACAGGGAGGGAGGAAGTAAGCCATACCCACAGGGACATAGTGAGAGGTGACAGGCCATGTGGCAAATGTGGACTGGAATAAATGGGTTAATTAAGTTATTCGAGCTAGTTAGGAACAAGCCTAAGCTAAAAGGCCTAAGCTTTCATAAGTAACAAAATGTCTCCGTGTCACTTCTGGGAGCTGGTGGGTAGAAACAGTCCATCGATACATTCTCCTCAAATGAACCCATGATAGTTAATACCAAGCAGAGCCTCTGGGCTGTTTTGGGGGTTCCAGAGCCCCTCTCCATGCACAGGCAGGTTGAAAGCACTCCATCTTCTTCTTTACTTTCTGCATCATACCAGTCAGGGAGGGGAAATGACAGAAGCAGAGCTAATTAAAACTTCTGGTAGGTTCTACAAAAACCACTATCCACACCTCCCCAAGGTGCCTCAAAGGCAGAACTAGAAACATGATTAAATCTGCACTTACAGCCTATGAAGATTGGTCTTGGCTTTCAACTTGATTTGATCAGGGATCAACTAAGAGATGCTTCTGGGTGGTCCTGTGAGGGTGCTTCCTGATGATTAACTGAGGGAAAGACCCTCTCCCCAGAGCAGGTGACACATTCCCCAAGGCAGTAGCAGTGTAAAGACGTTTAAGGGAAAATCAGCAGTGCTCTTTACCTGTCTGCCTCTGCTCCTCCCTGGTGAGTACATTTATCCTGTTGTTGTCTGTGGACATCGAACCCAGGTTCTTCATGCTTTCAAAACCAAATGAAGACCAACCCTCTCCGGGACTCCCCCCCCCAGCCCTTCAGTGTCAGATCCAGACTCACCGTCTGAAGAGCTTCTGGGTTTTCAGCCTCTCCAGTGTGAAGACAGCTATTGTTGGACTGCCTAGCCCATGCCATCTGAGTCAATCTAACAGTTCCCACTTTGGAATATGGTGTCAAGTTTGTTCTGTTTCTCTAGAGAACCTTAATGCATATCCTACTAAGGGCCTCTCCTGGCTGGCACCAATAACACCTCCATTCTGTTACTGCAGAAACAAGAAGGTGAGCAGTTATTTTTTTTTTCTTTTTCTTTCTTTCTTTCTTTCTTTCTTTCTTTCTTTCTTTTTTTTTTTTTTTTTTCCGGAGCTGGGGCCCGAACCCAGGGCCTTGCGCTTGTTAGGCAAGCGCTCTACCACTGAGCTAAACCCCCAACCTGAGCAGTTATTTTTTTTAATTATTTATTTATTTATTTTTTTGGTTCTTTTTTTCGGAGCTGGGGACCGAACCCAGGGCCTTGTGCTTCCTAGGCAAGCGCTCTACCACTGAGCTAAATCCCCAACCCCACTATTTTTTTAAATAACAGGTTTGATGGTTAAATTTTCATCTGTATACATTGTGTTTTGCCCACTACTGCCCTTTCTCATTACTCTCTTTTCCCTCCTTCCCACTCCTGGGCCAGCTAATTTCTGACTAGACTCTCTTGTTCTTTCCTGCTTACATTTCCCGTCACCACCACAGCCTGGACTCACTCCTGCCTCTCTGGTGCCCTTTAAGGAAAGGAACCTGGTGACTGTCCTACGCTCTGACCTCATGCCAATGTATTCGATTCTCATGAGAAATCTGACTTCATACTCACCGGTGGACGAACCATATATCAACACTGAGGTTAAAAGTTACCCAGTAGGCTATATTGTACCAACTTAAGCTCTCCTTTAGAGTATAGCTCTCTTTTTTCTTCTTTTATTTCAGAGCTGAGGACCGAACCTAGGGCCTTGTGCTTGCTAGGCAAGTGCTCTACCACTGAGCTAAATCCCCAACCCCTAGAGTATAGATCTCTATCTGAAACAAACGTCCGTTTATGTGGCTGATAGCACAAACAGCTTTTCAAACAGCTAGGCCAGGAAACAAACACAGAGACAAGACAGGATGATTTATTTATTTATTTATTTGAGTGCACATGACTTTGGATGTTTGTTTGTTCTCGACTTAGATTGCCACCAAAAAGTCCAGCAAGCTAAGTAACGTTTACACTTCTATTTCCTAGAGTACTGTTCCAAAGGAGGAGGACTCCACCGAAAGGGGTTGTATTGAAGCTAGAAAAAGAAAAACTGCTACAGTAAACTATTATTCTAAACACGAGGCTTAAATAGCTTTAGGTAAAACCAAGGAACTCCACAAAGGATGACCTTTGGTGAGATTCAGGAAGGCATTATAAAACATATGTGTAGACTCTGACTCTGAAGGGGGGCAATGGGGACTGTTCCTTAATCTCAGGTGCCCCCAAGAGAGTCACATGGGAGCACCAGATGATTTCAGACAGAGGTGAGCTTCATTTCTCCTTGAAATGCCTCACAGGTTCAGACAAACTAACTCCCCTCTGTTGTGTGATACTATTCCTGAGAAACATGAACAAATGTTTTTTGAGTGAGAGCACCAGTCTGACTTGGGGAACCCATGAGTTTCTTTGGGCGACGTACAGTGGCATACATGACCTGCAGACTGCATTAGCGAAAGATCAATCCAGCATGGGTATCAACCCACGGAAGCCGGAGCCCTGAAACCTTCTGCACAAGTTGCAAGCAGTTCAAAAAGATGGAGTCTTCTCCCCTTAGCAGCTAAGAGCTTACCCTTTGCAAGTAATGGGCAACCACGATGCAGGTATTCCTGTAATATGTCTTTAAAATTGCAATCTACTACTTCTTTTCTGAGTATTTTTTTTTTTTTTTTTTTTTTTTTGGTTTTTTTTTTTTTTCGAGCTGGGGATCGAACCCAGGGCCTTGCGCTTCCTAGGCAAGCGCTCTACCACTGAGCTAAATCCCCAACCCCGAGTATTTTCTAAAAAGTCAAAATTCTTCCATCCTTAAAGTCACTCTTTTTTTTTTTTTTTTGAGGAAGAGTCGCACTATGGTGGTGACCTTCCTTTCTTAGCCTCCCAAGTGTCAACAGCAATTTTTGTGCTCCAGGTATCTCCCCTGCTTGGTAAGCATTTATCCCTGTTGTTAAGAATCACTCTTTAAAAGCCCACTTTCCTATCTGTAAACTGACAACTCTTGTTGTGGTTTGCCCTGAAGTTATCCGTATTTTGATGCTAATTCCACTGCCCCAAGGACAGCTGCCTAGTCACTCAGGACTCAGGTGACTTCACCAGAACCACCTCTCCATTGAATTTGTAAAATACAGGTGAGGGCAGGAACAGGATAGGAGGAGGCCTGTCATTGGATGAGAAGGAAGGATGGGCGGGAGAAGAGTTTGAAGGAAGAAAAGGAGACGGGAACTGAAGAGGGGGAGAGAGAGTAGCCGGTAGACAACATGGAAGGTGATGTTAAGATTCCGCTGTGTATTTACAGGTTGTTATTAATGTTTTTGAGGGATGGATGGTACTGAGCTTTGTATGTTTAGGTGGGCAATTATATCTTATCAATTGGGTCAAAGGTTATTGTGTTGTGTGTTCATTCATGTAGTGATTTAAGTGTAAGAAAGTGCTTCTGGCATGGAAACCTGCCTTGGGAACTAGATAGGTAGAGAGATTGCTGCCAGGCCCAGAGAGAGGCCTTTTGCAGTGTGATATGGGATGGAACAGAGCGGGTGAGACTTAAGATATCTAGCAGATAGCTTGGGGCACTGCGGTGCCAAACATAGAGCAGGTAAAAGATACATATATATATATATATATATATATATATATATATATATATATATATATATTTTTTTTTTTTTTTTGGTTTTTTTTTTTCGGAGCTGGGGACCGAACCCAGGGCCTTTTTCTTCCTTGGCAAGCGCTCTACCACTGAGCTAAATCCCCAACCCCTATTTTTATATTTTTACAACAACAAACTCTCCTCGAGCTTCAGGTCTGATCCTTGACCCTATGTTTTTCATGAATTCAAGAATGTCAGTCTAACAGGCCCCATGCATCTCTGGCCTCAGGAAGTGTAAGCAGCCTTAAGTATTACCTAAACATGGACTACACATTCCTAAACCCATGAAAGGATCGATGGGAGGTGAGATACAAACAGAAAAAAATCCCCCAAAACCCCACCAAAAACAAAATTAAAACACAGTTGCTCCAGTCCTAAGTACATACGACAAAGATGAATCAGACACTTAAAAGAACCTTTTTTTTTTATTAATGAAGTTGACCTTTTTCAAGATATCTTCATTATGAAATATCAAGTGTTTCTCCCTCTAAACTGAAAACTGGCTATTTACGCTGTAGAATGCATCTCCCTCACCTTTCTTAGCAACACTTACTTTAACTTGAATTACTGTGCCATCTGACACAAGGATCCTAGCACAGGACAGAGCTGGTGAAGTCACAGTGGCTAGTATGGTCTCAGGCTATGGGCCCGATGTCCTTACCCCCTGACCCCATTCCTTGCAACGCCATCACACCGAGATGTGTCCTTGTTAAGTTTCCCATGCCCGAGCTTCAGCTGAGATGTCTCACTAACCAGGTCTTGTCATTTAACATGTTCCCATAGCTGGGAAAACATTTTACTTGCCACCACACACAATGATAAATGGGATTTTTTTTTTAAACGTTCAACATGTTTGTTTCCATCCCACTAGAAGAGAATGAGGCTTATCATCAAGAGGTTCACTGGCCATTCTCCATATACAAAATATGGTTTCTCATGATCTTACAGAAGATGTTCCATCCCGTGAATCCCCAGAAGGGGGAAACTCTATGGAGTTCAGCTAAGGGGTTGCAGTCAAAACCAGGAGACATTCTGAGATGAGGGAAGAGGTCAGGTCGGCAAATCTGCACACAAGAGCGGGGCACAGAATCTCTGCTCTTCCTGACCAGCCCTCTACAGACATGGGAAGCGAACATGTGAATGCACTTAAAGGAGTAGGATGGCTGCTCTCCACCCTGCCTGCCTAGGGAGAAGTGGTTTTCTTTATACAGTGCCAAGCATGCTTCTCCTTTTTCTTACATAGGAAACATTTATCTAGGACATGTTCCTGGATCTATTTAGATAGTTCTCCACCCAAATAAGCTGGCCACATGAGAGGAAGGAATCTTTCATGGGAGTTAGTATGTATTTTAGGGGGAAGTGACAAGTAACAAGACACAGAGACACACAACCCTGGGTCTATGCTGTTGAAAAAGGAACTATGCTTCCAACACACTAACGTAAAAGACTGCCCCAAGGTACTGAAGCTTCAGATGCATTTCTTCCCAGCTTTTGTGGTCCAGACTCAAGTAGGAGAAAGCAAAGGTTGGCAGGATGGCCTGAGTTTGGCCTGGAAGGGGGAGTGTGGCAGTTTCTGGGTGATACGGGCAAAGTCCATGAGCACACATGTACACTGGAAATGATTCAGGTTCTTAGCACTCAACACCCAATGTGGTTACAGAGCAGACTGGTATTAACAGTTTGTCACTGCCCTGGATGGAGGCTTACACTAGCTGGTATGTTAAGCTTCGTGTCTGAGGACAGTTTCCCTCCACCTTCTGTGACATTTGTCCACAACTATGCCTATTTTAAGTTTTAGTAACTGAGAGATTGCTGAAGTTTCAGGAAATTAACAGCTAAGAGTTCCAGAGGCCAGTAAATATCAACACTGGCCACTATTTGTTCTAAGGAAGGTCACCTGCAGGGAGGACGTCCCTGACTGCAAGGAGGAAATCCTAGACCCACCGGGTCAGTTGACCTATCACTTGAACATTGTACAGCAGTGACGCCACCAAGAGCCATTGTTCCTTCGTCATTATTGCTCTCCCACAATTACAACAGATTCTCTGTGACATTTTAATTACATGTAGAAACTTCGAAATGAGCAAGCTGAGTTTTTGCAACCAGGAAGTTAAAAAGAGAGAAAAAGTTGACACATTTTATGATTTATAATTTTATTTACACAGCTGAAATCATTTCCTTAGTCACCTTGATTACAAAAACAAGTCAACATGGTACGGTTTTAATAGCCTTTCTTAAATGGATCTTACAAATTTTAGTGGCTGACAGATTGCTACTTAATACTCAGTAATATTTAATATGTGGTAACTTCTGCATATATGTAGATGAAAAATCTGTCTGATAGTGCTAACAGGTATAGGTACTTTTAACAAGTATGGGTACTTTTGTATCTCAGGAACAGACAGACAAATGGTTATTAGTCAAGTGTTAATTCCCCACAGATGGGCCAGCTATTTAGACTTGGAGCTCAGCCCTTGAGAGCTAACCTGCTGTAGCAATACTGTGTAGGCATGTTGAGTAATTTGAACTTATCTGTATTTCTGCATTTAATAAAACTATTATTAAGCACATCTGAAAAACAAAAATGGGTCCCATGACTAGAGATATTTATATTTAAAAAAAAAATCTTATCACAGTGTATCTGAAAGAAAAATGGCCCAAACTAAAGCCACATTATATGCTGAAATAAGCATTTTTCATCTTTCCGTCTGGCTGTGTGTACACACAAGTATTACACACACTCCGTAAGGCTCTATCCGGTGTACTTATCTGAGCATTCTCAGCCACATAAAATGTCACAATTTTACTGTGTTTGTGAAATGCCCATAAAATATAGTATTTTATTACGACTATTTAAAAGTCCTATCACAGTGCTTGAAGTCTGAAGACCAGGCAGTGTTTTGGTAATGTGACCTTTTCGTGGGAAGTGACAAGTCCATAGACAGCCAAAGAAACTTCCAAGAGCCACCCCTAAAACCCCGGAGGAGTGCAGAATGTCTGTGGCTACAACCGTCAGGACAGAAAGACAAGAACCTTACACGGGAGTCGTGGTCAGAACGGAGGAGACCAAAACACGTACCATAGCAGCAGCATAAACGTCGGATGGGGAGAGCTGATCCGTGTGCCTTTCACACAAGCTCTATAAGAGCCAAAACCTCACTCTCTCACCTCAGTCGTTGTCAGGGAAACCTCTAATACAACTAGATGAACTGTCCTTCCCTCCGGGCATGAGCTGACAAGGTAGGGATTAAAACAAGGCAGACCCACCTGCCCTATCAGAGGTCGAGCACACTCTTAGGTGGGTAGGGCGTTCTGCGGAATGCTGTGCTGGGGGTGCAGCATTTGTGGCTCAAGGCCTCTGCTGCCAGCAATTCTGGGCCTGAAGGCTGCTCCACTCCAAATGCCCTGCTTCTTCACCCTGTTCTGGTCTGCCGGTAGGTGTCACGCAGCGCTGAACAGGAGAATGATGCCCTGGGCTCAACAGGGGGACTGTGTCTTGTGGGGCCACTTCTTTCGAGCTGCCTTGTACAAGCAAGGGCAACACCAAATCTCTCAATTGTGCTAAATCTAAGAGCCGCTTAACCACGTCAGAAACGTTTTCCTAAGAAAAGGCTACATGGTTAAAAAAAAAAAATCTCAAAAAAAAAAAAATCTATATTCAGGATGTCATATGCTGGGCCAAGGACAGCCCTGAGGCTCCCTTCTCCCCTCTAGCCCTAGCGGACCTGGCTGGATCCAACTGCCCAGACTTATGCTGGGCTTTCATTCTAAACAAGGGCAGGTCACTCCAGCCAGGTTTTTCAACTGATGTTGTTTGTATGTGTGCTTCATGTTAAAAACATTTGGGGGGGGGTGCGTGGTAGTTTTTTAATCAACCAGGAAAATCAGACAGTTCAGGTACAATTTCTCATCCAAGTTGTAATGGCAGACCCCACACATGTGAACACAAGAGCTCATGGTGGTTACTGATGAGCAGACCAACAGAGGTGCTACCCAATGCTGAAGGGAAAGGGGATCTAACCAGAGACTCAGAGCACCCACCCAGTGGGGCAGATGTGCTAGGAGGGAGGACCACCATGAGGGAGGATCACTGGCTACTTGAAGTAAAACCACTTTGGAAACCAGCTAAAACAAACTACAGAAAACAAGTCTGCCACCTGAGGCTGGTCTTGGCCAGTTTGATGTGCACAAAGTGGTCGGTGGACTTGATGCTCTTGGCATGTTTCTTCCCCCTTGGGAGGTCCATTACCGTTCACAAAGAAATGTTAACTATCAAATGTGTCCATTAATTTTGCCGCTGAGGGTGAAACCATCCAGTTAGCATATACACTATCATTTGCATATCTTGGGAACCCAGTGCTAGTGCCATCGGCTCTCGTGAGTGGTACAGGACTCTCTCCAGGCCAGTTCGGGTCTGACATGCCTAAAAATGAAAACAGATAATTTGTTCTGCACTGAAGAACTCAAACTTCATGTGCAGACAGTAAGGCCTTGGCAAAACTCCCTTTGCCGGTTAAACCGACTTGCGCTTTCTGTGCCAATTCCATGACTGGTTTTGCATCCCAGGTTTCCAAAACACCGTTCTACCACCGGGCAGTATCACATGCTCCTGGTAAAGGTCACTTAACAGACACTACCAGTTCTCAACGTCTTTGCGTTTAGAGTCTCAAATCTGAGATAGATCTGGTGAAACGCTTAGCTGTTTTCCCAGGACAGTATAAAGCATCAGCGGATGGCTGGAGTATATGGCTTCCGTGGGAACGGTCTAGGGACTAGTCACGTGTCATCCCTGCTAAAATGGAGGAGGAAGGCTTCCTTTTCCACAGGGGGCGCACACAGGCTACCCCACAGCGCCGTCGGTACAAGGCATGTAGTGAGGACCTGTGACTCAGGAAGCATGCAGAAAGAACCTACCTTAGTTCGAAACTGCGAGACTTTAAAAAAAAGCATCAATGAGGAAGTTAGAAAGCAGAAAAAAATGTCAAGTATTTAATCCAAGACAAAGGAGGAGTTTTGGCAAGAACCGTGTTTACTGTCCATTGCAAGGCCACAGCACCACAGACTATGTTCTTTCAGAAAGCATTGGCTCAGTATTTAGCACTGGCTTCGTGAGTGACAACATCATGATGGTGGGGGGGGGGTAGGGTGCAAAGGATGTGAAAGCAGCGGTCTGGTGTCTGCTCAGGGCCCACGTGGTTTCCCCGCTGCCCCACACTGCATGACGGTGGACACAGAGCTGGAAGTGTGAATATGGACGGCTTCCACGAGGCACACACCAGCCTAGGAGCAGTCTGGGGATACCCTAGCTATGCTGTCACTACAAGTTGGGGGTGCCAGCGTTCCCTGGCAAAATTCCCTCCCTCCCCAGATCAGGTAAATTTAAGTAACGAAGTCAGAAGTACTATGATTTGCTTCCCAACGGCCCCTGAGAATTCTGCTCTAATCTGCTTCTCCGGTGTCATCATGTTAAGTTGCCGGGCTGTGTGGTAGTGACACTTTATTTTCACATCCTTTTAGAAAGACATAGCTGCAAAATGCCTGAATGTATGTAAACTAGGTGCAAAGTCGGATATTTACAAAGAAAAGGGTTCAGAGGAGGCTTTGGTTTCGGTGGGATCGGAAACACTCTTAAAAAGCGTTACAGACAGTTGGGATGGTGCAGAGGGACTGCGTTGCTAGAATCTAGTAAATGCATGTGAAATTCTACCATAGAGTTTGTTTTCAATCCATGTGGAAGGAAGGGAGCGCGGGAGGGGAGCACTGTTACAGTCCACCAGGGGCGTCTCCTCTTCCGAGAGCCCATCGTCATAGAGCAGTGAGTCCGAAGGGGTGGATGCAGCCAGGTCCAAGTAGTCCTGGAAGAGAGAGAGAGAGAAAGATGGCCAGTTATCTTTGACCCTGGGCCATTTCTAAACATACTCAGGGCCCCTTAATGCTCACGGGGCAGGGGTGCTGGCTATACCCTTACCCAACACTGTTTCCTGGCCTTTCTGTAAGACCACACCTCCATCCAGAAGAATAACACTGAGGTAAGGCTTCCCCGGGGGTGGGGGAGTTCCTTAATCCAACCGAGGCAGAGAGCCAGGGAAGTAGCTTCTTTGCGGTCTTGGGCCTGAGAGCGGTTGCTGTGGTCGCATTACACAGAGTGTACCAAGTGGTATGTTCAACCCAATAATGCCTTTCAGTTTCCCTCCCAGCACCTCTGCTATCTCAGGGTGCAGACACAGACACAGGGACCTCAGCTCCCATGTACAACCAATGTAAGATGCCCGCTACTTATGTCACACCGCTTAACTAATGTAGACAACTCCAGCGTTGTCCCGGCTGTTTCTCAACACTGTGATTTTGGCCTCTACTGTTACTTCTGCTCAGGACAACAACCCTGAACGTACACACCCTGAAGGTTTTCTCAAGAAGCAACAGAGGTGTGTGAATGCTGTGTTCAAGGTTGTTCACCACATTCTCTATCGGACCCAGTATATCGATTTTATATTGAGGTCTTGGATCCATTTGGAGTTGAGTTTTGGGCAGGGTGAGAAACATGGATCTACTTGGATTCTTCTGCAGACAGCCACCCAGTTTGACTAGCCCTATTTGTTGAAGATGCTGTCTTTCCCCAGTGTATTTCTGCCTTATCCAAAGACAGGCGTCCATAGGTCTGGGTCTTCAGCTTGCTTCCACTGATCAACATGCCGATTTCTGTGTCAATACTGTACTATTCTTTTGTTACTCAGCTTTGTAATACATCTTGAAATAAGGGACTGTGACATCTCCCATAGTTCTATTGATCATGATTGTTTGAGCTATCCTGAATGTTTTTTGTGTTTCTACATGAAGTCAAAAATTGTCCTCTCAAGATCTGTGAGGAACTGTGCTCTTACTTGATAGAGACTGCATTGCAGATTGCTTTCGGCAGGATGGCCACTCTCACACTATTGATACTGCCAACCCAGGAACATGGGAGATCTTTTCTGGTATCTTCAATTTTTTCTTCAGTGTTTTTAAGTTTTTATCATGTAAGTTTTTCCACCTGCTTTACTAAAGTTATCCTGAGATATTTTATATTATTTAGGCTGTGGTGGAAAGTGTTGTGTCCCTGATTTCCTTCTTAGCCCATTTGTTGTTTGTAGATAGCATAGCTACTGACTTTTCTAAGTTCATTTTGTATCTAGCTACTCTGTTGAGAGTGTTTATTAGTTGTGAAGAGTTTCCTGGTGGAATTTTTTTGGGTCACCCATGTTTACTAACATACCGTTTGCAAATAAAGATACTTTGACTTCTTCCTTTCCCACTTGTATCCTCCTTTTCTCCTTCAGTTGTCTCACGGCTCTAGCTAAGACTTCAAGTACTGAACTGAATAGGTATGGACAGAGTTGATAGCCTTGTCTTGCTTGTGATAAAAGCAAAATTGCTTTCAGTTTCTCTCTATTTAAGTTGATGTTGGCCATGGGTTTGTTGTAAACTTCCTTTACTCTGTGTTGAGGTATGTCCTTTGTATACCTAATCTCTTCAGGACTTTTATCATGAAAAGGTGTTGGATTTTGTCAAAGGCCTTTTCTGCATCTTATGGGACGATCATGTGGTTTTTCCTTTTGAGTTTGTTTATATGGTGGATTACTTTACCTGTGTTGACCTATTCCTGGATTTCTGGGATGAAACCTACTCATCACTGTGGACGTTCTTTTTGATGTGTTCTTGGATTTAGTTTCCAATTTTTTTATTGAGACATTTTGCACCTATGCTTAGAAGGAAATTGGTCTGAAGTTTTCTCTCTTTGTTGGGTCTTTATGTACGTTAGGTATCAGGGTAATTGTGGCCTCATAAATGAATTGGACAATGTTCATTCTGTTTATATTTTATAGACTAATTTGAAAAGTATTGGCATTAATTTTTCTTTGAAAGTTTGCTAACATCATTTGGCCCTGGGGTTTTTTGTTTGTTTGTTTGTTTTTGTTTTTGTGGTGGGGGGACTTTTTAATGACTGCTTCTATTTCACTAGGGTTTACAGGTCTGTTTCAATTGTTTATCTGATGTGGATTTAACTTTTTCGGAAAAGTATCCATTTATTTTAGATTTTCCAATTTGGTGGAATATAGGTTTTAAAAGTATGCTCTTATGAGTCTCTGGATCTCCTCAGTGTTTGGGTTTTTTTTTTTTTGTTTCCCCTTTTCACTTCTGATTTTGTTCATTTGGATATTCTCTCTTTCCTTTGAAAGAGGAGATATTAACTTCTCCTTTGTTAATTTGGAAAATACTTCCGCAGCAGAACGCCATTAGCACAGGCACTAAGATCAACAATTAATAACGGATGGAACTGAGAAGCCTCTGCACAGACAAGGACACGGACACTCAGACAAAGCAGTAGCCTACAAAATAGGAGAAGATTTTTACCAACTATACATCCGATAAAGGGCTAATATCCAACATATATAAATACCTAAAAGGAAAACCCTGGATATCAAGAAGACAACCTAATTAGAAAGGGGTATAGATCTAAACAGGGAATTTTCAGAAGATGAAATTCAAATGGCAGCTCATGATGGTGAGGATATAGAAAAAGGGGAGCCCTTATCCATCACTGGTGGGAGTACAAACTTGTACAGACACTAGGGAAACCAGCTCCTCAGGAAGATGGGAACTGATCTACCTCAAGACCCAGCTAAACCACACTTGGGCATATACCCAAAGGATGCTTCATCCTCCTACAGAGACACTTGTTCAACCGTGTTCATAATAGCCAGCAATTGGAGACAACCCAAATGTCCCTCAACAGATGAATAGGTAAAGAAAATGTTGTACATTTGCACATTGAAATATTTGTCCACCATTAAGAAAAGAAAATCATGATATTTGTAGGTAAATAGATTCAACTAGAAAAAAAACCACACCCTGAGTTACGTAACCCAGATCCAGAAAAACAAGTAAGATACACATTCACTTACATGTGGATGTTAGCTGTTAAGTCAATGATAACCAAGTTACGATCCATAGAACCACCGAGGTTAAGTATAGAGTAGAGACTCAGGGGAGGGATAGATCTATGTAGGAAGGGGAAACGGAATAGTTATGGATAGATGGGGTGGGAGCTAGGGGGGAAGTTCAAATGGGAAGGGGGCGGGGAGAAATGCATGGAAAGACAGCTAAAATGAAAAACCATTAGAGGGGTATTATGGAACCCTAACACAGTAGAAGCTTCCAGATATATCGTCTATATCATACTGAAGGAGATCAGAAGGATATGAATGGGGGAGGAGTAAGTCAAAGCATATATAGATGTGAAATCGCTAAGACATAAATGAAAATGGCCAATTATGGGGGAGACAGAGTCCCAACAACAAACTTCTTGTGTCACCAAATCAAACTTCCAGAACTGGGAATGGGTTACATTTCATTGACTCATTGGCCGAAGTGGTGCCACGGGAACTCCCAAACAACCCAGGCCACTGCAGAGTCTATAGGCTGCTCGTCACCAAGTGTTAGCAAGGCTCTGTTGCTGCAGACAACTCCTCCACAACTCACTGAACGTGGAGACCTTGAGCTGGTGCCCATCTAGAGCCTTCACCCCTGCAAGTTAGAGCACTTAGTATTGAAAGGCACTGTGCACACCGCCAAAGAAGAACCAGAAACACCGAGCCAGCTACAAATGCTTTCATCCACAATGGTGTCCTCCCAGCAAGGAATGCTGAAGCGGGGGGTACCGAAGCTTGCGGAAAAACACAACCAATATCTGATTTGACTTAAGAACCATTCTATGAGACAGAAACCATGCCTGAACCTACTGCTTGGGTGACTAAAAACCTGCGACTAGAGAGCCCAAGAACCTAGGGCAAAAGTAACTACTACTATTCTACTCAAGGAATGTAGCAATGAAATGGCGTTCTGCTACATAGAACAGTGTCTTGCTTAGTCATCATCAGAGAAGTTTCCTCCTGCAGTAGATGGGAACAAACACAGAGCTTCTGAACCAGACATTACACAAGAGTTAAGAGACCTTGGAACACTCAACCCTAAGTGGGAAATCCTTCCCCTCATGGTTCAGGGAACCCTGTGGAAGAGAAGGCAAAAAAGAGTGTAAGATCCAGAAGGATGGAGGACACCAAGGAAACAGGGCCTTCTAAATCCAGAAAGATCAATACACATATTAATTCAGAGACTGAAACAGGTCTACACACACAGGTCTGCACTAGAAAGAATCCTAGAGTTGGAAGAAGTGGACTCAGGTCCTGGTGATTATGCAGGTGTTCTCACTGGCTAAGTCATCTCTCCAGCAACACAATCGCTGGGAGCTGAGACCATGTACTCTTTTGGAATCTGGAGGAAGGGCAACTCGTAGTAGAAATTAAGACAAGTCTTCAGAGGGGGTAGTGTGACTGAGGATGCAGTCCTGTTTGGTCCTGTTTACCTGTCTCCCTAGCATCCATGAACAGTACAAACAGTACGAACAGTACAAATATTAGGCAAAAATTATTCAGCCTTCTCACCAAGGCACAGAGGCTGACTGTTCCCACTTGTTTTGTTTGGCTAATACCAGGCTTTGGAAATCTACACAAGCAGTCAATAAAAACTGGGAGACAACATGAGCTTCTTAAAATTCAGAAGACCCGGCCTGCCAGGTCTCCTATTCCTGTAGGTCCCACGGGTTGGGAGCATTATGCCCTTGAGGAGATACTCACACTGCCAGAGTTCCAACCCTAGTCACTGCCTACCTCCAGGTCCCAGCGCTTATGCACTTAGGACACGTGCCTTGAGCCCTTGACATTCTATTCCATTCTTGCCAAAGTTCCCCTTTGGTTTTGAAATACTCTCCAGTACTTGCCTCTGAAGAGCTCTTGTCTGAAGACGAGCTAGAAACCAAGATGTTTTCACTAACTGAACGGTCCAAGAGGACTGGCTTACACAGCAGGTTTTCATCCACTGCCTGCCCTATGGTATAGCACAGTCATCTCCCTCTGGCCTTGCAGAGGAAACACAGCCTCAAACGACCAACCCAAGGCGAGCCTTTGGCTGTGACGCTGGGACTCACTCTGCTTTTGACCATCATCTTCTCCAGATCCTTGCTGATGTCAGCAAATACTGGCCTCTTGTCCGGCTCCTGCTTCCAGCACTGCAGCATCAGGCGGTACCTGGAAGGTAGCACAGGTAGGTGGTGAAGCCCAGGCAGGGTCGGCACCACCAGACTGGGTCTAAGGGGCTATGTCTCCTCTCTCTAGGCTGTTTCTAAACCATTTGCAACTCTGAGCTTCCAAGCTAGACCCAGGGACAGGACATGGACACTGGCACAGCCCTCTGGTGGCCTCTCTCCAGAGGGGTTCATTGTTCTCTCCTTATACCAACGTGAGCAGACAATGTTTAGACCCTGCATCCACAAAGTAGGTGGCTCGGTAGGAAGCGAAGTCCTTACAATGTGTAGAAAGGAGGATCTGATTGAAGACTCTTAGGGGTGGAAACAAACACAATGTCTAGTTATGACAACTTTCTGACTGGATTTGAGAAAACTTTCAAGCCTGGTTCTTTAATTCTACTCAAAAGCCCCACAGCTGGAGACATCCCAGGTTCTAGGACAGAGCCTGTTGTTATTTTTATTTTGCTCAACACCATGCTGTCAAACTGCTTTTAAAATATTCCTATTTATACCCAGAGACCTGGACTCAGCCTTGGTCAGAGAAGTTTCTCTTTTTCCCCCGCTCCGGTGAGTAGCAGTCAACAGAGACATGTATGACTGGTCAGAGCGCCAAGAATAAGAAACTCTGCTTAGTTAGTGCTTGGCCCTAAACTGGCCTTATATAGCAACGTCCGCTCTCTCAGCCAAGGTCCAGGGACCATCATAGAAGAGGAGGCAGAATGAATGTAAGGTCCAGAGGTTAGAGGGACGCACTGTACAATGCTGTCTTCTGGACATGACATGGCTGCTGCACCCATGAACTCATAGTGGCTCTGGTTCCTGGCGTATGACCAGAAATGTGCCAAGTTTCTGGCACTAATGGGATAATGATCTCTAGGCCCCATCCCTTGCTTATGAGCTACTGGCGGTGGACAGTTGCTGTGGAAGGGAGACTTGTTCTTGAAGGATGTGGTCACTGAAAGATCCTCACAGTGCAATGGGTAGCCCCACACCCATGTGCATACACATAGGCAGCACTAACTGGTCTTAACGGGGTATCCCAAATTAAGACATGAGATTGAGGGGGGGCATGTGGCCGGGGTGTGGGGGAGCTGGAGGAGGGAAATCGGCGTAGGTGTGATTGGATTTGATCATGTCATTCTGTGGAAAGCTTGAGAATTTAAAAACTTAAAAACCCAAGTTTATCCGTCTCCTCTGCCCTGAACCCCTGCTTCCTTAGAAGCTGGGTGTGGCCGAGGGCTCCGGAGCTGTGGTGTGGGTGTTAGGCTGGTTGGTTGACTGCCAGCCCAGTGCTCGAGGCAGCATCTTCCCACCCTGGCATGCCTAACCTTGTTGTCAGCTAGGCACTGACCATGGCACAAATGTACCAGTGTATCTGCTCCAGTCATCCCCCCCCCACAACCCCCTTTAACCTGGTCTCTGGACCATCTGATTAGCACAACAGTGGCTTTGGGACTCTGGGACTCTTGGGCCGAGGCTATCTCTGCCCTGCTCTGTTCCTACTTCCCTTGCACACATCCTCCTTCCCACATATCCTGCAGGAGGGGCCCCAACACCTCTTTATCTCATGGTCATTGATGGCTGTCTGGCCTCTGCCCTGTCACTCCCTGTCACACAGCTTACTCAAGGTTGGTGGTAGCACTGGGCTTCTCGATGGCTATTTTACTTCCCATTCAGGGCCCAGAGTATGAGGGCCAGAGGCTGGCTTGGCAGAAAAAGCCCACTCACATTTCCTCGCTGCAGTTGTCTGGCCTCTCCATCCTGTGGCCTGTCTTCAGAAGGTTGAAGAGTCGTTCAGGAGGAATTCCAGGGTAGGGGTTGCCTCCCAGGGTCACAATCTCCCATAGCAGCACTCCAAAGGACCACCTGTGGCAAGGAAGGGAAGCAGTAAGCGGCTTTCTGGCCCCTGGACCCTCCTTGGTGGACCCCAGATGTCTGTAACTGACCTAATCAACTGCCAGTGCCTAAGCCTAGCCTGGCTCTGCTGCATGGGCACGCGTGTAACAGCTGGGCAAGCTTTATCTGCCTACCTGAGCAGCCTCTGGGATGCTTCTGGCCCAAACTGCTGCTGCTGGAGCAACGGCACTTAAAGAGTGATAGATATCCTAGCAAGCAAACTCAGGGTGTGCTGTAAAATTTTCATGAAGTCTTAGACAACTTTTAAAGGAAATATTTAGTAGTAAGAGAACACTGGGGTGGGGTAAAAACATCACGAAACGTGTCATTCTGACGATAAAGTGTGTATGTGCACACTACAGAAGAGAGTGGAAGGTAACCACGAAGGGGAGAGGGGCTGCGATTTAAGGCTGTTTGCCTCCTAGTGGATTTTTCTTTGCATTTTCCAATTCTTCTAAATCAACATGTTGCTATCAGAAAAGTACTGTTTGGAATTGCTTAAGAAAGAACTCTGTTTTCATAGCTCTATTCAAGACCTGCAAGCTCTATTCAAGTGGCTGCAGATTGCAGAACACTTCAGAAGCCAAGTATTTCGTCTTTAGAAAAACAGACCATGTCCTGTCATCTGTCTGCAAGAGCAAGTGTGGGCTCCCATCTTAAGGTAGTTTGGGATACAGAAGTCCACAAACTCAGACACGGCTATCTGAAGGGGAATTCCTGATCCTGACCTGTAGCCAGGTAAACTTCACACGATGCCCTACCTCAATCATATTCCTCCCAGCACTCTTGGGAGGGGCGAAGAGGTAAGGAGATAGAAGTGGGCTATGACTGCCCCATCCCCCACCCAACTCCTACACACTCCACTGTGGTTGGCAGAACTGCTGCCCTGGGTCCAGTCATCTGCTGAAGGAAACCTGCTGACCTCTTAGCCTGGGCTCATCGAGGATGATTAACATTGCAAACAGGTCTTTGGAACCAGCAGTGTCCCCTTGCCAAGCTGCAGAGACAGGGCAGTGTGGTCCAACCTCCCCACCCCAGGATGGCAACTCTCACACTTACACATCACTTTGAGTGGTATAGATGTGATCGAAGAGAGACTCGATTGCCATCCATTTGACGGGAATCCGGCCCTAGAGGTGGTGAACAAAGGCATTAGTACGGCTCTAAGCTCTGTAACCAAGGTAGTCAGCTATGGCTCTTGAGCTCTATAACCATGGCAGTCAGCCATACCTTTTAGCCCCAGCTCTGGAGGGAACACGGGATACTACGTTCTGAGGACAGACCAACTGTGCACCCTCTTAAAGGGGCTCTAGCTCCAGCCTGAACCTTTGGCTTTGCTGAGAGTCTACTGGGAGTCAAGAAAACCGTCCACAGCCACAGAGGTCAACCTTTCACATGCTACAGCCCTGCAAAGAAGCAACCCAAGAAATCCACCTACGATAGGATTGCTAGGGCTCTGAGGCACCCTGGGTGGGGCAGAACAGTGCTCCCCAGTGCAGAGCCAAGGACTTGTCCTGCAAAGTAAGTTTCTTGCTAGTATCCCAAGGACACATGCTTTGGGAAACCAACACCCAGTCTCCATCCTGTAAACTTTGCAAGCCTCATCTGAAAAACCGTGAGAGAAGAAAACCTTTGTGCACCGACGTTGGGAGTTTCCTTCTCTCAGGGTTCTTCCAGCATCTCGGAATGAGCAACCCGCTCCCCCACCCGGCAGCAGTGCTGGGTGTCTGTTCTAACAAATCCCCTTCAACAACAGGAAGAACGGCTCAATGAACAGCTTAAGAACAAGAACGCACTCACGGTCGTGTCTATCAGCTTCAACAATGCTTCCCTGTGCTTATACCGTCATGGTGCGTGACTGTGCTTCTCACAGTACTGTCTGTGGCTTGTGGTCTTAGAGGCTGTCAAAGCCCCTGAAAGCCATACCTATATACCTCCACTGTGACAGCACGCCTCCCTGGAAGATACGTATGTGCGTGCGTGCGTGCGTGAGTGAGTGAGTGACAGAGAGAGAGAGAGAGACAGAGAGAGAGAGAGAGAGAGTGAGTGTTTGAGAGAGTTTGAGAGAGAGTGTTTGAGAGAGAGACTGTGTGTGTGTGTGTGTGTGTGTGTGTGCGCGTGCGCGCGCGCGCATGTGTGTATGAGCAGGAAGGCCCTCTCACATCCTCTGCAGTGTGGGGCAGCAGCCCCTTCCAACTTCCTTTACGCAGAGATCTGCTATCACCACAGAAACCCCAGAACAAACAAACCCTGTGCTCATAGCCTATGGCAACCCACAGAGGACCGATGACCCTCACAGCAGAGCCGAAACAGATAAAGCTGGGTGTGCGCTGCCTGGAAAAAGCCTCACCACCAGGACCCCCGAGCACTCCCACCAACTGTTCCTGCCTGGGTTGTCACATGGAAGCCTCAGGAGAGCAGATGCCAGGTGACAAGGCAAGGCGGTTGCCATGGGAACAAGAGGATGTCAGTGAATCAGATGTCCACATGTTGCTTGAACCTGGAGAAATTCTCAAGACCCCTGGTCACCTCTGCACCCGGTTTTACCCAGAGATCCCAGGGAGACTCCTACACAAGCAACAAAACAGGGAGCAGCATGCTCCCTTCTCTTCACTTTACTCTCCTAGGAGCCAAAGAGCAGTGCACAGTGAACAGAGGCCTTATTTTATGGAACTGAGAGGAACTGTGGAAAGGAGTCTAGTACTGTGCTATTGGGAGGTCTTAGAAGGTGACTAAAAGCATCAGGTACCTCAGGAAGATCATATGCAAGAAAAGCCTGACTGGGGTCCTAGAGACCCAGCACAGGGATAGATTTCTCCTCCTCCTGTCACTCTAAGGGTGCCATCCTACCCTGTCAGCATAGCCTTGAGCCCACGTCCTCTCCTGGAAACTCACTAGGACACTCATGGCCAGGTACCTTGCTTTTCTTCACATAGGAATCTTCTTCATAAACATCTCGGGACAGCCCAAAGTCAGAGATCTTCATCTTCCGTCCCTCTGCCACCAAGATGTTTCTGGCAGCTAAGTCCCGATGTACAAGCTGCAGAAAGGAAGCAGCAAGAACCCTCAGACCAGCCGTGGTAGGCAGGGGCTGGGCCGGACACAAGGGGCAGCGCGCATCTGTGGCTCTCACCTTCATTTCAGCCAAGTACTGCATACCCCTCGAGATCTGCCAGGCGAAGGAGATGAGGTCGCCCATGGTCAGTACCCTTTCGTCTGGGTGGTCCAGGGAGCTGGAATTGCGGCTGCCTCCACTGCTCACATAGGCAGGCCCGATCTTGCGGCTGTCCCGGAGGAACCCCCGCAGGGATCCATACTTAGCATACTCCACAATGAGAAGAAGTGGCCCTGGGGACAGAGAGGGGCAGCCCTGGGCATGGAGTCAGGCCCAACCTCGGTCAGGTTGGCTGCAGGCTGTCACCTCATGAGTAGGTGGGCAGACACAGACCTGCTCTGGCACTAGGATCATGAAGTTATGGCAGGCCAACTCGCTCTTGGCCTACACTGACCATGGGGACATTTGCTCCCTTCCAGGTACAGTATGACCTTCCCCATGGTTTCCGAAAAGGTGGGCACTGTTCTCAGCCCTACCTTGTGAGCTACCATGCCCTATACTAGGGCTTTATACCTTTTCCCACCCTTGGTCCTGTAGGTGGGAGAGGGAAAAACCAATGGAGGCAGGAAGGCCTGTGCAAATCTCACAGCTCGGTCCTGGCCCTACGCTAACTCAGCAGCAGCCTACGTCACTGCTCCTGCCTGCCCTCAACCACTTTTAGGGGCTGGAGTCAGGCCTAGATCTGATTCCTTGCCATCCTCACTGTGTGTGTGTGTGTGTGTGTGTGTGTGTGTGTGTGTGTGTGTGTGTTAGAAAAGCTAACAGATAAAACAATCTCCCTGGTCCTTATCCGAGGAGGAGACAATGCTTCTTCCCTGCAGGGCTGGGGCTGGGGCCACCTGTGAAAAACAGCACACTTGTTATTCTGTAGGTCCCCAAGATGCACTAGTCATTCTCAGAGTTCCCTACAATGGGTGCTAAGGCTACAGACCCGTGCTCAGCACCCAAGGAGTGCTACAAACACGAACCTCTGGGATGCAAGCCTGCTCAGCCAGTGGACACAGATACTCTCCAGACCAGAGCCAGAACCCCAGCTTCCAGAAAGGAGAATTAAGCAAGAGGGAAAGGAGAGCCAAGGGCAGAAGAGGGATCCCAGCCCTGTGTTAGCAGCCGAGCTGCCTGCCCACTGTACCATCTGCTTAGCCTTACCATCCTGGCTGCAGGCCCCGTACAACTTGATGACGTGTGGATGGTTGACTTGTTTCAGAAGGTTGAACTCAGAGAGCAGGTCTCGTAGTTCACTCTGGGAGGCGTTTTCTGAAACACAGCACATAGAGATTGTGCTCAACATAGCCCTTGGGATCCCTTTGTGACCGTGTTGAGTAGAGAATGGAATGCCACCCCCCTCACAGATTTACATGGGGACCCTCAGCATCCAGCTGCTTAAGGCTCCTCACAATCCCCAGTGTTGGCCAACAGTGACTTTGTGTACCCCTAGGATAAGAGCCCTTAGGTCAACTTCCTTGTCTCCAGGGCGACTGCTTGTATATACAACAACATGTCACTTTAGCTGCTGACTTGAGCAGAGAGAAGTCTACAGAGAATCCCCATCCCCCTTTTATGTCTCTCCAGAAGGAGAGAGGTCTTGCCGATGTCTCCACATGCCCGCTCAGAGAGAAAAGGTGCTGGAGAAAGAGGAGGACACTACACTGAGCCCAGATCTCCCAATCTGCCAGACACAAGCCTGGGGTCCTGTGGCCTCTCTACTGCTGCTGCTGTGCTTGGAGTTTTTGCTCAGTTACTGTGAGGTCCTGCAGGGATGAGTGAACCGGAGTGAAGACAGCACTAGCATTTTGCAGTGCACCAAACGTCAGGCCTGTATTTTCCATGGGAGGCAGATGCCATACTTGACTGGATAGGGCACACTGTGAAGATGACTAGATTCCACCGAAGTCTTAGGAACACATGTCCTGAGGGCAGCCAGGGCCAGCTCTAGTGCTCACTAGGTACTTGAATAAATACAGAGCTACACAAAAGCGTCAGGCACGTAGCCAAGTTCTCTTCCTGGTTGGCTAGCCAGTGGTGACACACTGTTGCCTCTGGCATTTAGACTGGTCTGGGATGAAGGACAAACACAGCCAGGAGACAAGTCTAGGTAGACCAGGAATGGGACGGTTTGAGCATGGTGTGAGGGTCTCAGAAAGTATCAGGCACACTCGAGCTGTAGTCCCTGACCATTGCAGGGGGACTCAGCTATGCACCAGCCATACAAGTTCTTCACCACATAGTCTGGATGCCACAGGACCCTCGGTTCACATGGCTGGGGACCCGGACCACAGTGAAGGAAACCCACCAGCCACAGCCTCTAGCCAGAGTCACATCCCTGTATAAAAGAGGTATGTGCACATTGAGAGCCAGACCCCGGTCATGACTGGTCACAGGAACAGAGAAGACTCAGAGGTTGCTGGGATGGGGGAAAGTCTTACAGAGAGGGTCTTCAGTAGGATTCCAGGGACCTCTTAGGTGAGAGTAATGAATGGGGTATGTTAGGGTGCTGCTCCCAAAGGGCTTTAAAACCTTTTAAACCCTGGCCTCTTTCCTGACATGGTGCAGAAGCAGTAGCCAGCATCTTCCACTAGAGCAAGGTCCTCACCCTGCCCTCTTCAGGAACACTGGCTATGCGTGTGTCCATGGGGTACCCAGATTGCAGCCCCCACAGAGCAGCAATGGTGGTTCTGCAAGGGAGTTTCATAGAAGGATGGCCACAGCCACCAACCCTCCCAGATACAGCCCCTGAACAGGTACCTTTCAGCATTTTCACAGCCACTGTGGTGTATCCTGCCCGGCCTTTCAGACGGAAGGCTGTGGCCTTGACTACTTTTCCAAACTCGCCTTCTCCCAGGGTTTTCCCAAGAACTAAGTTCTTCCGAGGAAATTCCCACTTCGGATCCTCCTATATTGGGGGTAGAGACAGGGGCCATTAGCAGACAAGGGAAGAAAGTTGAGCAAGAAGACAAGGCCTTTAAATACTAACTCCTGCCCAGACAAGGCCAGTATGCAGAGAGCCAGTCATCACCTAACCATACCTGCCACCGCACAGTTCATCCACTGGGAGCACCATGGTCAGGCCAGAGAAGCGATAAGTGAGTGAGTCTCCAGGGGAAAGGTCTGGACTTAATGCCTTGAATCACCCTGCCCCCACCGCACCAAGTAACACAGGACCAGTTAGGCCAAAGTTCTTATTCCCAAGGCCAGCGGGGCCCAGAGGTGCTTGTGGCTGACTAGATAGCAGCCCCAGATCCAAGTTTTCTGACACCCCAATCCAGGGGCCCCCGGAGCACAGAATGGGCAGCCACAGCTCAGGATACTTCCGAGCCCGGAATTTCCCCACAGTGGAAACATTCAGAGCCACCTCCCTGTGCAGCTGACTGTTAAAGAAAGGCACCACTGAACTCCCGGGCAAACTCCCATCCTGAAGTAGGAGGCAGCTGTTCCTCCTGTGGTCCGTCCTGTGCACCCCACTTCACTACACATACACCCCAGTTCCAGCTCCCAGCATCCCACTCAAGTCCCTTCCATGTATCAGGCCCAATCATGGCTGCTCTGGATGCATTTCTAGATTCTTACCAGCCAAGTACCATCCTGTAAGAAGACCACGGTGTGGTGCTGGCACCACACTGGATACCTACAACCTCTGTGCCCACACATGCAGACCTCGGGTCTCTATTTACAAGGCTCTTTAAGGCTTCCCCAACTACAAAGCTGGCCTAAAAGGACACACAGCTCCAGGCCAAAGGCCATTTATATACATCTGATATACATATCCAATTTATATACATTCATATACGTGGCCTGTAGAGATATATACTTCTTTGAGCACACAAACACACGTTCTTGCAAACTCCTAAGTGACCCTGATATTTTGTGAAGCCCCCTGAATGTGAAGAAGGCACGGATATCACTGGTGTCTCGCGCCTACTGTCACACCTCCACTGCAGCCACTAGAAACATGTCCGAGGCACATACCAGAGACTATGCTAAGCACGTGGAAATGGTATGAATTTGCTCCTTTAAAGACTTGAGAGAAATCAGTATCGTTACTGTTTTGTTTGCTTGTGTCAGCCTAGTCTAGCCTTGAATTCGTGATCTTCTTCCCTTTTTTTCCCCCCGAGTGCTGGAATTAGAGGGATGAGTCACAGTACCAACTCTCCATGTTTTACATTAGGGAAATCAGGCAGAATGGTTGAGTCATGGGGCTTCTGTGGGCATAGCTTTTGGGCACCAGGCTAACTCTGGAGCAGACGTGTGAGAGCAGTGTGCCTCTGCCCTTGTTTACATTATACGGCCCTGCTATGCAGCCTCCCGGTGCTATCTGGGTTACAGAGAGCTCTGGTGGCTTAGTCTAGAAGCCTGCTGCAGATCCAGCTACTGCCAGAGGAGGAACCACACACTAGGATCAAGAGAGGCAAAGAGCACATGTAGGAAGAACTTCTCCGGCCCTGCGTGAGGGCTGGGTGTCACTCACGTAGGCCTGGGAAAGGTAGGGCCTCCTAGCCACCTAAGGCCACTTCATAGCCAGAAACAGAAACTGCCAGGGGTCCATGGCCACTGGGTGCTCCCACAGGTGTCTGCATCACAACCCCTCACCCAAACCTGTGGCTTTCTCTGTTCATAACACTTGTCTCCATAACACTGTCCTAGCTGTTCCCAGAGCACCCTGGCTTCCAAATCCCGAATAGATAAGCAGGGTGCTGAAGGGGCAGGGCCTTCCCGAATGTGAGGGCAGACACATACATGGCAACCACAGAGAAGACATGACCATGATAGGGAGGCCTCAGTGGTAGTCTGGTCTTGAGCAGCACCCACGGAAAGGTTTGTCCATCTCGAGAGTGGCTGGGGCTTTCTTCTGGGTGCCCAGTGCCTCCCCCTTCCATATTGGGGTATCTACCCTATATACTGCTGCTACCCTGGACCTCTGGGTCAGCACTTCTTTATGATCCCCACACACTCTGCCCCATCCCCATCCCACCCCTCTTCTCAATGGGTGAGCCTATGGAAGGCCTATAGAACATGGGCCTCTTCCACTGTTCCTACTCTGACATAAAACACTTGCTGGGTGGGCATGAGTGTATGCATGCCTGTGTGTGGGTAGAAATTACTGGTCCTCTCTCTCGGGGCTTCTGCTCACACCTCCCCTGCTAGGTAGGACCAAGCTCACTTTCACCGGGACCTCAAGGCCCACATCTCAGACCCCAGCCAGTCCCATCTGACTCAGCACCTGTCACTTCCTTCCTAGACAGTCTGCCTTCACAGCCCAGCTTCCCCTGGAAGGCAAGCATCCCCCTGCTCTGGCCCTTATGCGATGGGGATCTAGATAAGGCTATATCAACCATCTGTGGGCACCCCAAGTAGTAAAGAAAGCCTCTGTGGCCATGTTTCTTCCAACACTGTCCACCTACCTCTTGGGGCCCCTTACCGGGATCTTGAAAGAGTCCACAGAGACCTGGTTCTCCATGGAGTCCAGTGAGGGCCGGCGGGTGCCTGAGGAGGAATAGCTGATTGGGAAGCCCTGGGCCGGCCGGCAGAAGGTCATTTCGGCTGACGCGATGGGTGGCTTGTGCGCATGCTTGTGGTAGCGGTGGATGCAGAAGGTGGACAGCAGGACAGAGATGATGAAGGAGAAGAGGACAGCGGCTGTGATGACCGTGCGGCACAGCTCATCGCACAACGGGCCTGTGGCAGGGCAGAGTGACAGGGACTGCACTGTGACCGTCTGAGATGCTACTGACCGGGCACAGGCACAGCTGTACCAATTCTCCTACCCTACTGTCAAACCTCTCACAGAAGAAACAGTGGTGTGAAGACTGCACTCAATGCCTGCGTCAGACCGCAGAGGCAGTACGCCGGCCACACCAGCTATATTGTTTTCCTGTTGCAAATGTCTGAATAGTCAGTATAGAGAGGTAGTGCCAGAGGCTAAGCAAGACCCTGTCCGGGAAATCTGACAAAGTTACTTAGAAGACCTGCTTTCCTGAGCATCCTTTATTAAGAATTGTGGCTAGGAAATGCTTTTTAGGGATTCTGACCCCGATTCATGGTGGTGCCAATGGTAAAATGGGCCCAAAGGGAAGGAGCAGCCTCCTGGGGTCTAACTGCCTCCCCATAGTCTCTTCCCTTGGTGAACCGCACTAATGTTGCTCAGAGCTTCCTCGAGGGTTTGAGGAAGTCAGAGAGCTCTGTGAGAGGTGCTCCTTACCCTGGCTGTCCTCTGGCTCGCAGAAGCACTTCTTCTCATCAGGGAAACAGTTGCAGATGCCATAGCCGGCTTTAATCCCCTGGCGCTCCCCTCGCTCATGCCCTCCAACAATGGGGCCACCTGAGGACATATGTGGAATATTCAGTCTCCTGGTGTGGCCTGATGCCTCTGAGTCCTCGGACTGTGATTAGCCTTCCCAACTCGGGGTCAGTCGCTCAGGCCCAGTGAAAGCAGTAGGCTCGGAAGCCCCTTTCACCTGGGCAGAGTTTAACACAATACCCCTATACTGGCTATGGATTTAGGGGGGAGCCAAGATTGTTTAGAATCACTGCTGAGGTCCCAGAAGGCATCAACCACAGGTAGCCCCCAGTAACAGTAAAGATGGAGGAATTAGACCAGAGACAACGTGGGTCCTGAGCCAGCAGACCGGGGACTGCAGCTTCATGAGTCAGTCAAGGATAGATAGGCCAGGCTGCACAAGCCCCGTCTTGGGGGAGCACAGCCAGCATTCAAATGAGATGGTAGCAGGACTGGCTTGGCACATCCTGCTTGGTTGAACCTACTACTATTACACACTGTTCTTCTTTGGTGCTAAGGTGAAGCCATGGCCCTACATATGCTAAGCTCATGCAGTACCCCCAGCTGGCCTGATGCATCCTATAGACACTTGAGGCTCCAGCCTGGGTTCAGGTGTAGGTTAGGGCTTCCAAGCTCTCCGCTGCCAGTTCCCTTGCCTTGGCCCTTCCCTGTACACTGGTAAAATGCATCACCCTGGGCCTAGCCTGGGCTTACGGAGACAGTCCTGGGGGCAAATGTTGATATCCCGGCTCTCCAGAGCATCACAGTGGCCATCAGGGCAGGTCCTGGTGCTAGGAGAACAGGTGGAGAAGTTCCTGGTGATCCCTGTGATGGAGTACAAAACAGGCTGTCACCCTGCATGGGCATATCCCTCCATGGTCTGCCTTTGTCGTGGTCCAACCTTGCCTCTCTAGGGACAGCGAGATGAAGGGATAAGTGGAGTAACGCTACATACACCTCAGACACCAGAAAGGAATGATGAGACAAGGGGTTCCCCAAGGGCTGAAGTGCTGGGCATTCCAGGAATGCAGATAGCCTTCCTTTAAGGAAGCTACTTAAAGGATCTGTCAAAGCTATATTGGCAACAAGCACCTTAGAGTGGGAGGTGTACCTGTTGTGAGGCAGAAACACTTTCTGGCTGGGACTTTCTGGAAGAACCACTCTGTCCCCTGTCGGTCCCAGCTCTGGTATAGTGGTCCCTTCCAGACCCAGAGTGAACCCAACTGAGGTGGCACAAGCCCTGCCTCCTCTGCTGCTACTAGTTCCACAGGAGGGACAGGCTTAGAAGACAAGGATCAGGGAAGCTAAATGAGGGACTAGCAGACCTTGTACGAACTCGCTCCTGACGGCAGCCAGGATGGCCCCTACCCCGCTCTCCTCCCCCACCCTCCTCCCCAGCCCCATCCCACTCCCTGCCAGCTCCCGAACCTACCTTTACCATCTCCCTGACGCCACTCACATCTGCCAGTAGGAGAACCCAAGCCACCACACTCCTCACACTCAGGTCGCCTCTTGTTTACTGCACAGGACTTGGGGCAGCCCACTTCTTCTGCAACGTCTGGGAGGGACAGACAAGCCAAGGTCACCGGGACTGGTGTGGGCCCAGTCTCCAGACCTCTGAAATGGACAGAGTGTAACAACAGTTCCACTGTCCATGGGTTCTGGGGTAACTAGGGTATTTGTGAAAGGGACTAAGGCACCTAAGCCAGAGGCTCTCATTAGCTCCTGTCTGCGGAGCCCTTCTGGTAAACATAAGGACAAGGAGGATATGACGGTGACCACAGCAAAAGACACCTGGTTTCACCGGTTCACACGGAAGTGTTCCCTGTGATTGTCCTTGACATCTCATCCCTCCATGGAGCCTGACACTTACATGTCCCCTCCACTGTGACGACTAACGAAGCCTGGGTCTGCCTGCGGGTCTGCCGGTCAGTGGCTACCACTGTGTACTGAAGCTCGGTACACTCAGGTCGCCGCAGGGCCTCCGTGTCATTTACATATAGGGTCCCTGAGGTGTCTTCTGTCGAGGTGACCACACCTAGGGCGCTGCAGTTGGTGCTGGAGGGCTGCAGCTTGTACTGGATGGAGACACCGCTGAACTCCTGGCAGTTCTCCACGCAGACTTTCCCAATCTGGAGGGGGAGAGGGAGGAGGAGGTTCGAACCAGTACACCTTAGCTGGATGGGCTCTTGGGTAGACCAAGTTGGGGGATGGCCCTCAACCTAGCTTGAATGGTAGTCTTCCTCAATGTCCAGTGTTCTACACCTCAGCACCTACAAGCCCACCTGCCTGGTCAGCCCTGCTTAAGGACACCAACTCGCCAGACACCCACACCACTGGGAGTCAGCCGGGATGGCCATAATCCCTGTTGTGTGTCCCCCAACCGTCAGAGCACTGTACCCTAGCTGAGTGACTGCAATGTTGTCATCTGTCCCACTTGAGGTCAAGCAGCCTCTTCAGAGGTTCTGGAAAGAGACCCCTTCTGGGGATGCCTGGCTCTGAGTCAGGTCCTGAGTCTTTACCTCACAGCCACTCCAGTGAGCTACGGTTGCTAAAAGCTGCAGAGGTGGTCCAGGTTATGGGGCCCTGTGTCTGTGTGTAGTGACCTAGGGGGCAGCTTCTTAAGAGCCAGGAGCAAGGATGGGGCTTCCCGAGCCACATTGACACCCTAACAAACCAGCCTCCTGGTTGCTTCATTTTCCCCTACAAAGTATGTTTATTTCCATCTTCTCAGCCGATCCTTAAAACTATCCGAGGTCCCTGGCCTCGACTTGCTCTTCAAAACTCTGGAGACAATAAGGAACCGGTCACTATGAGGGCAGTGACTGGGACTCTAGAATCTGCTAAATGCAGGGATCTACCTCCAACTGATGCCTCGAACTCCTCCTCAGGCCCTTCACTCTGTCACCCCACTCCTGCCCTGATGGTCACACCCTGGAGAAGGGCCAAAGGCTCTCTATCTACAGGTGTGTCCTTTGTGTGCTGGTGATAGGAGCAGTGAGGACCTGGAACCGACTGTAAGAACTGGAACGACCACAGGCACACGAGGAGACAGTGCCAAACACACACCCTAATGCCGAATCAACTCTGCCATCAGTTAAACCAGACACACGCGAACCACAAATGAACTGAATGCCACAGACACCGTGAGCGCAGAAGAACCAAGTTAGAACTGCAGCAAATGCTCTCACTGGTGGTCAAGGGGTAGGGGGGCAACCCCCCAATTCCTCATGATTTTAATTAACGCCATGACTTACCTTCTACTCTTCGTATTTTCATTTAGTTTAGCAGTCCTGGGGATAGAACCTAGTGCTTGCTAGGATGGACAGACACACGGACACACACACACACACACACACACACACACACACACACACACACACACCCCACTGAACTACGACTCTGGTCTTGTACTTTTCCATTTCAATTATCATTTTCCAAAGACAAATCCAAACACTTCCTCGTGATTTCTCTAACACATAAACTTCTAAAAGCAGGTGTAACCTCTGCCCTTTCCCACAAGGCACTACTGCCAGCCACAGTCTGCTGCACGCTAAAGTTACCCCCAACTGAAAGGTAGTTTGCGCTGATGGAGACACCAGAGAGCAGTAGTCCCTCCAACCACTTTTTGCACTGAACCGTACAGCAGGAACACCTTTCTAATTAGGCATACACAGGGTTACCTGAAAATGCATTTCTATTAGGGCAAAAAATGTTTTAAAGATACCAAGAAGTGAACCGGTAAAATCAGAAGGCTTGCTCCAGGCACTGATGAGGGGCTAGGCGCCCTCTAGGGTGAAAAGGTATAAACAGAGGTTCAAAGATACACCTTGGAGCCTACTATGGATCTACCTATGCTAACTCTGCACGGGTGGGCTAGTGAAGAGGTGTCACTCGCCCATACCTCTGCCTGCTGTCTTGGAAGCCCCTGATCTCAAGTCATGCAATGGGCCACGGGCTCACCTGGGCATAACGGCGGGCTCTCCTATTCACTGGGAAGGAGTAGGCCGTGGGTAGGTTCAGGGTGACAGGCAGCACAGATACGTTGAAATGGAGGAAGAGAACACCTGACCCGGGCCCCTGGAAGTCTGAGTCGTTGACCAGGACTACTAGCTGCAGGACTCGGCTCTCTGAGATGGACAGGCTCCTGTTGAGAACCAGCTCTGTAGGTGGGCACACAAGGAGACGGAACAAGTTACTATCCTTCAGGATCATGCCCTATGCCATATACTACACATCCATACCAACATACAACCCTGCACACACACGTGTGTGTGTGTAAAATTAGCATGTTAAATGGGTTTATGTATAAGGTATTTGGATAGTGTTTGTATACACAGACTGTGTATAGCCTGGAATGCTCAGTGGGACATATTTTGGTGTGTATGGAACATTATGTGTCTTTCATGTGGGGTGTGTGTGTGTGTGTGTGTGTGTGTATGTGCATGTGCACGCATGTGTGTGCGTATGTAGTATGGGGTGTACCAATTGTCCGTAGTTCTAGGAAGACATCACACTGTCGGCTCCTTACTGTAATTGTGCATGGTTGCCCGCACGGAGTTGTTGTTGGACTGGACCAAGGTCTCGTTGGGTGTGTGCTCCACCCGGAAGGTCTGCTGGGCCCAGGAATCCCCGGAGAGTAGTGTGCTTGTGTACCGCCTCACCAGCTCCCCAGATGCTGGCACCACATCTGCATCAAACACCTGCAGAGTGGCTACCACAGTGCCCTGCAGGTAGCAGAGAGCGCCAGTCAGCCCAGGTACAGTCAGAGGACCACATGACCTAGCACAGCCCAGAATTATACCAAGTATATGCTTTGTTAGAACCAATCCTAGGGGGAGATGATCAGAAGCGAATGTTTGTCCCCAGAGCCTCAGGTGAGAGTTGTGAGGAAAGCCACAGGGCTGCTGAATCACTCTAAGGTTGTCTGATAAGACATTTCTTCCCCACACCTGCTCTCACTCCCTCGGAAGCCTATACCTAGTTAGTTCCCCCAGAGAAGCAACGCCTTTCTTACCAAGCCTAGAAGCAGGCTGCAGAGTGGCCTAATGTCCAGCAGGTGGCAGTAGCATGCCACCTAGCTGGTCGAAGCAGCATGGGTGAGGACATCCTCTCATAGGGCACGCCTGTGACAAGTTGCCCAGCTGCCAGCTTAGAAGGGAGTGCCCTCCTTTTTGCCGGGTCAGGTGGGCCAGAATGTTCTCCCCCATGCTCTCCCCACTGGGGCCCTTGGTCTGATTAGACACAATCTAAGCACCCCAGGTTTAGGTCTTCACCGTGAGAGCCCAGTTCACTGCTGCCTATCTGGCTGGCAGTCAGCCAAACAGACAAGACACAAAGGACAAGTAGAGAGTCACGTGACTGGATGGCTAGTGGAACAGCTAAACAGACCAAGTACGAACCGCCGACGGGGACAAACACCAAGTAGGCATAGGACAAGACAGACAGACAATGGAAGGTGACTGCGGACAAACCTCCTTCCGCTTAAACTCCACCACAGCACTGGCGGTGCCCACACCTCCGGAGAAGGTGGGCGGGGAGTCATCTTCATCATACACTGTCACCGGGAAGGACACGGCCACCTTCTCCTTGTTGGCTCCAGGGCCTGCCACTGCGCACTCAGCCTCCAGCACGTACTTCTCCTGAAGCTCCCGATCCAGCGCCCACCGCGTGCTCACCTCCAGACAGTCGAGGTCACAACGGAAGGGCAGACCGTCCCCTGTCACCACGCAGAAGAGAAGCTCACATGACCGCGGGGTAGGGATAGGGTGTGGCCTGCCTTCCTCATGATTCTACCCAGAGTGGATGGCAGGTGGCTGTCTGTCCCCCCTCTGGCTGTTGGAGGTTTGTGACTAAGTGTGGACATAAGATCAGGCCTCTGTTGCAGCCCGGAGGAATGATGCCCAGGAGGATAGGCAGAGAGTCAGCTCCAGGTATGATCTGGTTTACGAACAATGTCAGCCGTTTTAAACCTCGGATGTGACACCTGCTCATTCCAGACAGTGCGAGGAATATCCCAGTTCTGCGACTTGGAAACAGATACTGGATTTCTGGGTTATGATTGGCGTGTCAACAGGTACTTCTGGGTATGTGATTTGCATTCCTGCTGTATACTTCCTGGGATTGTGACCTGCGCTTGGGACTGGGTTCAACAGCCTCATCTCCAGCTCAGAAGACTACCTGGGTCTCCTTAAGAGCATGCAGCAAGGTCCCTGAGTCTCATGTCAGCCCATCTTCCCAATCAGGAGTCTGCTGGATCCTTCAGTCTCCCTAAAGTCTCCCATATACTACCCTGACCCTGAACTGTACCTAACACAGGAGTCCGAGTAAGCCCTTTTAGATGCAGGCGGAGACTTCTCACACTCTGACTCCCATCGCTCCCCATGTTCCGGGCAAAGAAGCCCTGAAATTTTCCCTGACATAAACCAGTCTGCCCCTGTTCGCCTCTGCTCCTCCCAGTGGCTAACTGCATTCCAACCACAAATGGCCCCACTTCAGCACCTTCTGGGGCCAGAGCTGTTTGGCACCAACCCACTTGGTTTAGCGGCCCCAGCCTCTCTGTTCTCTCAGCGTCTCTTAGCTCCCCACTCCTTCCAGGAACGATCCAGTTTCCTTGACATGTTCGGGGCTCTATTCTCCAGATGACTAGAGGCTTCAAGGCAGGCAAGATACCAGACCGTTTGTTTGCTTATGGTTGTACCCTAACCTCCTTCGACAGTGTTTGTGGCTGGTGACAGACATTCAAAAGAAATACTTCTGGAATACTTAGCAGTGGCAAAAAGAACACGAGGTTCACCCTAAGGGCTTACAGTGCTACGCCTGTGCGAGACAGGACAAAGGAATAGCCCCTTGGGGCTGGCACTCACCTTCTAAGAGTCTGTACTTCACACTGATGTTAGGACAAAGGAACTGCACAGGTAGCATGCGGAACTGGTAGAAGGTGCCAGGGGGCCTGTTCTCCCTGATGCGGAAGGACACACCCGTCTCCGGGGTGCAGAGATCCCGGGCTTTGAAGGAGCTACAATTTGGGAAGGTGTCATTGATGAAGGAGAAGTACACACGGGCACAGCCTGGCCAATGACACTCTCCCTCTCTCTGGGCTGTGGACCCCAGGAAGACCTGGAGGAAGACGGTGAGCAAGGGGAAGCCGCCATCTGCAGGAAGAGAAGAAGAAAACCCCCTTTCAGGTGAGGAATGAAGAGGGGCAGGAATCCCAGGGTTCAGTGTGGTCCACAAGTCTCGGCTGATACCTTCCCATCTCCGCGGCAGGGAGCCGAGACCTGGAAATCAGTATCTGCCTCCTTTGTCTTTCAGGTTTCTGTTCAAATGGTCTCTCCTGAGAAAACCGCTCAAGCCGTGCTGGGGCTAAAGTTCCCAGGTCCCTCCAGGTGGGTGGCCTCTCATCGTAGGCTCCTGAAGGCTTCTGGGATATGGACTCGCCGCCCACTAATCGTAAAGTACTTTGCACAGACTTCATCAACACTCAGAGGAGGAGTTCAGTTAAGTTCTACCTCTCAGGCACCAAAGCCCGCTGGAGTGAGGTCTAGCCTTTGGCCGAGGCAGGCAGTTCCCTGGGCCTCCACCTTAGGCCTGGCAGGTGCCTACAGGGTCCAGTTTGCTTTCCCTTAGCCTGTCTTACATTGTTACGACAACCCCATCGTGGTTAATATTTTCTGAACAAATTGTCCATACTGCTCTGTGCTTCTTTTCTGACTGGACAAGGCAATGCTCAACCGTGAGTGGTCATAGGTCTTCAGGGAACTGCAGGCTTACGGCACAGTCCACCAAGGGGCTCTCATTCTTCAGTTTCCCACTGTGGTTCAGGAGGGAGACAGAGGAAATATCTGAAAACCGAGGGACATCGCTAAGTACTTCCTCCAGGAACCCTCTAGACCCAGGGTTCTTAACCTTCCTGATGGTGCGACCTTCACAGTGACTCCCAATCACAAAATTATTTCCTTGCTGCTTCCTAACTCTAACATGGCTACTCTTATGGCTCACGTAAGCATCTGTCATGCATCCTGTGTGGTCTTGACCTACAGGTTGAGAGTCACTGATCAAGAGTCTGTTGGCAGGGACCTGCCTACCACAAGCTACCTCCCACCTTATTATCCTGGCTGCTGGGGTGATTTGAATGTGCTTGGCCCAGGGAGCGATGCTATTAGGAGGTGTGGCCTTGTTGAAGGAAGTGCTTCACGGTGGGGTTGGGCTTTGAGACCCTCCTCCTAGTTGCCTGAAAGCCAGTCTTTCTCCTGTTTGCCTTTGAGACAAGAGGTAGAACTTTCAGCTCTTTCTCCTGCACCGTGCCTGCCTGGACACTGCCCAGCTCCCACCTAGATGACAATGGACTGAACCTCTGAACCTGTAAGCCTGACCCAACTAAACGTCCTTAATAAGAGTTGCCTTAGCTATGGTGTCTCCTTACAGCAATGGAAACCTAACGCGGACACTGCTCGTCAGTTACTCTACACATGCTGGCGATGTGGTTACTCCTGTATATTCAGAGTATTCTACCCTCCCTCCATTTGTGCACAGGAACTTAAGGAGGCACGAGGCCGCGCCTCAGAGGAGGTCCTGGGAGGTGTAAGCTACCGGGTGCATGTTATAACCGTCCCATGTCACACAAGCCGCTCAGATCACCAGGGCTCACGTCCTACGTGGCCTTGACTGCAGCTCCAGCCTGAGCTTTGGGTTGCTGCCTAAGTTTCCTTTCTGCCTCCCTCCTGGATACCCGGCCAGCCTGTTGCAGATGGGGAGACAGGATTCCCAGGAGCTGGTACTCTTCAGCAAGTTCCAGGTCATCAATTAAATTACTCCCCCCACGGGGGGGGGTTTCCATCCCCTCAGAATCTCTCTCGCAACGTGTACGCTTTCATCGCCACACCACAAATAGATTCTTCTCCACACAGAGAGGGAGCCAAGTCATTTGCAGGGTTCTCCTAACTCCCAATAGCTTCAGGGGGTAATCAGTCTCCCCAAAGTCATGTGGGTCCCTCTTTAATTGGACGTGAAGCAGCTGCCTTTACCCTGTGCCTTAAGTCCTTGGCCATAGCAGCTACCTCTAGCCTCAGGCAGTCGAGATAAGGGCAGCTTAAGGGCTAGGCCAAGGTGGAGTGGGGATGGGGTGCCAGGCTGTTCTCTTACTGCGGATGCTGAGCTGCTCCCAGGAACTGTGGTCCAGGCTCTGATTGAGGTAGAGGAGGCCAGTGCCCGCATCGATGCGGATCCAGTCATTCTCATGCAGACGCGTGCGGTAGACGCCATAGAGGTACTGGCCCAGGCGGAAGCTGGGCACTTCTCCAGGGGCATCCCGTAGGGCATGGACATAGAGCAGAGGTGTGCCAGCTGGCTGGTCCACATACAGCCTCTCCCAGTAAGCATCCCTTGAGAAGTAGAGACCCAGCGGGGCTGTGGGAGACATGAGGGTGTGAGTGGGGGTGGAGAAAGAGCTTCTTCCTGGACCACCCCCCCAAAACAAACAAACAAAAAAACCCCCACAAACTAAAATTCTCTTTCTAGTAAGAATTTCTTACCTCTAGTTCAAAGACCATGAACATAGCTAAACATGACTGATAATCACACCACATCAAAGCAAAGAAAGGAAAAGAAGAAAGGGGGGAGAAAGCACAAAATAGTTGCAAAATAATTCTCTGCCTCTCAAGTGCACTATGTCCCAGGGTCACACATGATCCAGGAGTTCGATGACTTTTTCCCAGCACAGCACCTGGTATAAGAGTAAGTTTCCAAGATACGAAATACCAGACTAGCAGGGCAGGCAGCAGTCCCCAGAAACGACAGAGCCCTGGATAAGAAAGCAACTGCTCTTTATCAAAATAGACCCAGCAAGTCCACTCCACTGACCCAGCAGAAGTAAAACCACCCATCCGTCAAGTAACCCAGTACTAAATGGCAACCGAGGGCTAGGAACAGACGTCCTTCAGTGGGTATTCAGGAGGCACATCCTTACCACAGAGTCCTGTGGCAGCAAGTGCTGGTTAGGAAAACGCCCTACAAGCTTGCCTACAGCCTGATCGCATGGAGGCATTTTCTCCATCGAGGCCGCCTCCTCTCCGGTGACTATAGCTTGTTTAGACTGACGAATATGGCCGGTACAGTATCAGAGTATCTTTCCTTTTAAATCAAGGCTGAATGGGGTGTGTGCTATACATCCCACATTCTGCGTGCCCATCCATGGGCAGTAGGGCCGCATCCAGCTTTGGCTGTTAATGATTAGTGCTGCTATGAAATGGGTGTGTAAGTCTTCCCTGGGACAGTACTGAGGGATGGAGCTTCTGGAGCCTATGGGAAGTCTACATGTGGGAGGGCCCGGCCCATTGCAGGTACCACCCCTGGGCTGGTGGTCCTGGGTTCTAAAAGAAAGCAGGAGGAGCAAGCCAGTTAGCAGTACCTCTTCACAGCCTCGGCATCGGATGCTGCCTCTAGGTTCCTGCCCTGTTTGAGTTCCTTCCTGACTGACTTCCTTCAACCAAAGATGTAGACAAAACTGTGACGTAAAGGTGTACACCAAATAAAATGCTCGCCCTCCCCGACTTGCTTTTGGTCATCGTGCTTCATCACAGCAATAGTTAAACCCTTACTAGGACAAGTGCCATTTGCAAAATTCAGCCATGGGGCTGGAGACATGGCTCAGCAGTCAAGAGTCCTTTCTTGTCTGGCACTTAGTCACAGCAACAAGAGAGTAACAGACCTACGCTGCTTGTTCTGAGTCACTTGACTGGAGCCGTAGACAGAAGCCAGGGAGACCAGCGGCGTTTTCCTACAAGTATGGGCAGTGTCAGCCCCAAGAGGGTTGGCCTGACATGGAGAGTGGAGAAGACTGGAGAAGAGGGTAGGTTCAGGAAAGAGAGAGCTGGAAGAGGCAGATGCTAACAAGAAGTCTAGCTTCTCAGGCCTAAGAGATCATGACCTCAGAATGCCTGCTAGAAACGACAGGTTGAACCAACTTATGGATTCCAGGCAAGACCATGGACTAAGTCTGGGGTTAATGGTAGAGTCTGGGCAAGTGACTGGCTTTGACAAGGGTTATACATTCTTTGTCTTGACTCCCAAGGAGATTAAGCCCTTCCTCTTCAGAGGGTTGTTGAGAGCAAAATCTAGTTGGTGGAAGTGAAGGTCTAAGACCGATGGCCACTCCCTGCTGTCATTTCCGTAATTTCCATCCACACACCTGTGTCTCCATTGTCTACCGCCACCATCAGCACCATAACCGCCTTCACGGTCATGAGCATCACTTCCATCTCCCCTACAACTATTAGCATCGCCTCTAACCACATCTTCGGAGTCCACACACAGAGGTACAGCTATGAGTCTGGACCCCCGCTAGCGTAGAGCAGAGGACCCGTGTGTGGTATCTCCTTAGTCACTTGTCTCCGTGGGCCTCCAGAGTAGGGTGGCGGGTATCCTGGAAGAGAAGCCTGGCAGAGGACACGGTGTGGAGGTGGAGCTGCTCCTGGCTTGAGGCTCTGCTCTCCCTGCACAACCAGGCACAGTCCTCACACGTCCTGTCTCCTGAGCTGGTGCCGTAGGACCTCATCTCTCCCAGTGCTGTTAGTATTGCCCCAGCGCTCAGCCCTTGGAGTCTCACAGCATCGGACAGTTCTCTGCGTTGGGTTGGGCGGGGAAATCTGCCGCACAGCTGAGGTTAGGGATTAAACTCGTCTTCTACACAGAGATGGGGCCTTCTTCTTGAAGGAACATGGGCACCAGGCTTTACCCAGAACGCACTGCTTCTACCACCTGCATCTCCATGCCCACCCAGACCAGCTGCAGCGGCCTCCCTGACATCAAGGATGCTCCCACCCAAATGTGATTTCCCAGCTGCTACTGACTTAATCGTGGGTCTCGCTGGCAGTTTCTTCCGGCTTCTATACAAAGGAAACTGCCAATTAGGTTACAACTAATTTCTTTCCTAGGGCAAGGCCTGGCCACCCAAGTGGCCTGTGGATGAGTACGTGTGAGTGACCAGGCCCCTTTGGCTCTAGGGCTCTCTCTACGGCTTTAGAGCCCTGGGTGGCTATTGCTGCTGCAACTGGGCCAAGGCCCTAGCAGCTTTGACCCCAATGACTCTGGACAGTGCAGCTGTTCCTCCACATAACCAACAGAGCACCACGATGCAGAACAACGCAGAGCACATCGCCTTGCTGAGTGACCACCCCACATACCTCAAGCTCTTTCTAAACACTCCGTCCCAACGGCCTTTGTGTCACCTTCAATAGTCACCAATGGGATTTCTACAGTGCTCTTTTAAGCACATCGAAACACTAACGGATATTAGGATCTCTGTCTCACTGAGCAATAAACCAACACAGAGAATGGCCCCAGGCCACACAGTGATTTAGGACTCGGCCAGAGTCTGGCCCAGGCTCCTTTGTTCCGTGACAGCTGTTCATATAGTGCTTGTGAGAAAACAGGTCATGGAGTTCCAGGGACCAAGGGCCGTCCACTTACACGCCTGCAGTACCAGGCTGAAAATGCCACCGTGGCGATCTAGCCATGCCTTCCCAGTTTCTCCTCAGAAAGACCGATGCCCCTGGAAGCTTCTTTGGCATTTCTAAACTGACTCTTAAATATTTCAGTGAGATGGAGTCTGGGCAGGAGTCCCAAAACAAAGTGAGGGCTCAGGAAGGTGGGGCCAGGTGAAATTTGCTATCCCAGGGGTTCCTGGCATGGACCGAACATCAAGGTACAGAACCCAACGTTAAGCTCTCATGAGCCCGACTCACTGGACACGAGAACGGAGTCTTGTGGAGTCCTCCCTCTTGTACCTACAAAGTCCCAGCAACAAACGTGTCAGACGGTTGAGGCTCAGTCAGATATGAAGCCCTTCTTCCTGCTTCTCTGTGGGTGTAGAGGGGGACAGCTCCAAGGTAGATGTACCTACATGTGATGGTCCTGCAGTATGGTTTCATGTGTCCACACAGCAAGGGGGTGAGGAGGGGATGCTGGGAAGTCAGCTGGAAGTTCAGTGTGTTCTCATCAAACACTGAGGTGTTGCCGCAGGAGAAGGAGGCCACTTCAGTCTCTACAGAAGCAGCCAGACTCTTCTTGGCATGCAGGCTACTTTTGTCTGTCAACTCCAGCTCAAGCTGGAGTCATCAGAGAGGAAGGACCCTTACTTGAGGAAATACCTCCATGAGATCCAGCCGTAGGACATTTTCTTAGTGATCAACAGGGGAGGGTCCAGACAATTGTGGGTGGTGCCACCCCTAGGCTGGTGGTCCTGGGTTCTATAAGAAACCAGGCTAAGCAAGCCATGGGAAGCAGAGTAAGCAGCAGCCCTCCATGGCTCCTGCCTCCAGATTCCTGACTTCTTCCAATGATGAACTAAGATGTGGAAGTGTAAGCCAAATGAATCTCTTTCTTCCCGGCTTGCTTTTTGGTTGTGTTTCGTCAAAGCAATAGAAACACTAACAAAGACAGAGTGGCAGACAGAGAAGTCCTAAGCATGCTCACTCAGGACAAGAGTGGATGGCCAGGAGCTGGGAACCTCACAGGTGCCATTTCTAACTCCACAAGGACCCAGAGCTAAACACGCTGCAATCCTGGGGTCCCTGGTATGGCAGAGCACACCGGTGCTGGAGAGGCCCATCACTCGGTCCCGGACACTGGGCCTTGTTATCTCCACTGCAAACCCTGAGCGGGAATGAGGAAGGGAGGCTTCTGCCTCCACACAGGCTGTCGTCCCTGCAACACAGCTCTGGCCAGCAGCATGACATCACAGTAGCAATTACTGTAATCAACTTAGACCAATCTGCCCAGTTATTTTTAGTCTAGATAGAGGCAGAGTGAGAGGGTAGCCCTGGCTTCCCGGGCTGCCAGTCCCCTTGCTGGCTGTGGGATGGCTCACTGGTTTCCAGCACCTTCCTCTTTGACATCGAGGTTCTAGAACAACTGCTTCTCCTGCACTAGCTGTGACATCTTTGTTTCTGGAACATTTGTGCTCCGTGTGACACGCTCAGGAGTCTCACTGTCCTGAGAAACACAAATGCTCAGTGTTCAGCGGAGACTCAAGGGCCATCCTTATTGGAACATCGGTGTCTTCTCCAGAGACTTCTCTGAAGTGACTGGTGCTACTAGGTTGAGTAGCCTCTCAGCCATGCTTGATGATAAGTCAAAGGCACTCAATTAAAAATGGCTAACAGTGTTCAACCCTGAGTAAGACATTTATACTGTGATCGTCAGGGTTCAAGGAAGACCAAGGAAGAGGGAACAGGAAGAATGCAAGATCTGGGCCCAGAGGTGTTTATCTTATGGTGCAACGCAGACACTGCAAACATGATCGCACTGCGGCTCCTCACGACCACACTGGGGCTGCACAAGCCCACATGTCAACTGCCAGCGATGGAGCAAGCTCCAAGCTCTCCCTGTTGAACAATTACTGGCCACTGCTGGGTTCTCAGAAGAGGTAAAGTCCTGTGGTTAAGGCCACAGGTTTCAATGTAGTTCTAAACCCATGGCCTCACAGAAGATCCTGGTTAAAATCTGTGCACCAGAAAAATAAAACAAAAAGACAAGAATATAGGAAAGGGACCCGTGGAGTGTTGTGGTGGCAGGGGTGGGTGGGAGAAAAGAGAGGATGGTGGATTGGTAAGTAGAATGCACTACTTACGGGTATGAGTGGTCAAAGAAAAAGGAAATACAAACAATACTGAATGGCTCTGAAAAGACTCTCGTCCAATCATACGCACCACCAGCCAATGAGAGTGTAAACAGAAGCTTGTCTAGTCTTAGGACTAGATCATTAATCTTTAGGGGGAACTCAACCCAAAATGACAACGAAATACCACTTGGAACCCACTGGGAAGGCTAGGCTGCAAAAACAACAGGAATCAGTAAGTACTGGAGAGGATGTGGGTGCAAAGCAATGTTTGCACACAGTTGCTGAACTGAGTCTCCCTGCCTCTGGGAGAGAGCAGATCAACAACGGCTCAAAGAACAAACAACAAAAAGCCTTAAAACATTTTCACTCCTGGGAAAACTGAAAACAGGCCTTGAACCTCAGCATTCAGGGGCCATGCCTGGAAACATTGTTTTCAATGGATCAAACACCTCCGGATCAAGAGAATGGATACATAAACGTGGCAAAGCCAAACAAATAAGAGTACCGCTCACTCTTAAAGAATGGCAGGCCGATGGGAGCTACAACGAAAATAAACTCTAACCCACAGGCATTGCACCGTTTACTAAACAGGCAAATCTACGGAGGGAAGCCACTGACTGGGGACAACCAGAGACGGGGACCCAGAGAAGGGCGAACAGCTGTTTAGTGGGTATATGGGGTATCCTTTGTGGGGTAATGAGCCCGTGATGGACTAGAGATACCTCCTGGACACCTTGGGGTAGTCTAAAACCTACTGCACCAGTCTATTAAAACAGTTACCCTTATAATGCTATGCCAGTTTCATTTCAAAAGGTTTTTAAAAAGACAATTTCAATAATCGGTCACCTCCCTCAAACCCACAGCTGTTGGGCCCAGCATAGACCCCTGAAGCACCACGCAGGAAAAGGGGCAGAGACACCCGCTTGGAAAAGCTATGAACAGGGTCTGGGCTGGTCTTGTCAGTTTGGCACAGGCTAGTCATCATGGAGGAGGGGAAAACGACTGAGAAAATGCCACCATCACATTGGCCCACAGGCAAGTATGTGAGGGAATTTTCTTGACAGACGTGAGAAGACCATAGCACTGTGTGTGTTGTGTCAGCCCTGGAGACCTGGTTTGTATTTAAAAAAAAAAATAAGCGGAGCCACAGAAAGCCAGACAGCAAGCAGCGCTCTCCCATGGTCTCTGCTTCAGTTCCTGCCTCGACTTCCCTTCCCGATGGGCTATAAGCTGTTAAGATCAAACCTTTCTTCACCATATTGCTTTCAGTCCTGTGTTTCTTACAACAACGGAAACCAAACTAAAAAGGGTGCAAAGCCTGGAGACCCATCATCCCCAGAAAGTGTACAGACACATCCCAGAAGCATGTGTCCCCACACCCACTCTGAACTCTCAGTCTACCCTGTACTGAAATGGGGCTATCTGGGGTGACTCTGACCTTAGAACACAGGCTCAGCCCGGCTCCATTTGTGGATCTTTTGGTGCTTTAGCCAGGTGTACAGACCCAGGAGTCCAGCTTCTCACGGGAGAGGCCACTCCTGGATGAGGAGGACGTGTCAGCAGTCACATAGGTAAAGGACCCACGGTAAGCCATGGAGATGTGGCCGGTATCTTGCCTAGAACTGTAGATACAGGTTGGTGTGACTAGGGAAGAAAACATTTGAAGTGGACCCCTGTCTAGACTTCTTCAGTCTGTGGACCCGTTGGAGCAATCTTTTGCAAAGGTGACGACCTCCAGCTGACCACCCGTGCTGAGTCACAAGCCAGGGAGAATCTCACAGGGTAAAAACCAGCCCCAAGGGCTACACACAATAAACCTGTCCTGCCCTGGAGGAGGGTGGCTTCAGGCTTGTTTGCTTCTTGAATCACTGGTGGACTGGAATGGACTCAGGACTTCCAAGATGCTGCCGATGCCCCCAGGTAAGGAAAGAGGCCATGGAGGAAGAGTTGAGAAGACAAGGCCCCCAGGACAACCAGAATCAGTCCCCATCTTTTCCAATCACGCTGACAAAACGTCTTAAGAAATTCTGCCAATCTTTACCACTCACTCTCCCACAGTGCACTCTTCCCCAGCACTTTTCTGGCTCCTGAGGTTTCAAGAGAGTAAAATTTCCCCCTTCCCTTCTCAGCATCCAAGTGTGATGTTAGGAATGTGAGAGGGTGCAATCAGTTTGAATGCACACGATCCAGCATCCTTCCACTTCTGGACACTGTCCAGCAACCCTGGACTCCTGCTCTAGGGCCACATTGCCCCTCAGTGACAGCCCTGAAGAATAGACTCCAGTACTCCATGTCACTGAAGAGGAAAGACCCGGGACCACAAAGAAGGTCTCCTGCCAGCTCCCGAGTCTGGAAGGAGGGGCTCCACCTTCTAAGACCTGGGCCACATGGTCACTGGCACCTCTTGCTGCAGAGCCCACTGGGTACCAATGACACCAAGGAGAAGAGGCTCGACTGACCGCTCACCAGGCCGGCACACACCTGCTCAGGTGAACGGTTAACCTGCCCTAGCATCTGGGCTGTTCTGCTTAAGTGGCGCTACCCACGAGGCAAAAGCAAACAGAAGTGTTTGCTTGTGGCTGGCCACCTGCTCTCTCAGAGCCCAGGTGGTGCAGCCTCAATGGCCGCTCTCAAGGTCTCATCAGCCAAGACCTTCTAAGGGGCACTGGCGTGCCTGGGAAAGAACTGGCAGGATACAGCAGCACCCTGCTGCCTCCACTTACGGGTATCTGACTAGGTCGGAGCTCTGCAGTAGGTGGTTCAGGGTCTACTGGCTCAACAGACTCCAGTCTCAGGCAGAGAGATGTGGTCCCTGAAGCACCCTCCAATCAATCACTCAGCTGGGGGGCCCATTCAAGGCCTCTCTGTGGCTGCTGAGGGCAGGAGGGTGGGTGATGGGGGAGGCAACAGCTGGGCAAACAAGGAGGAAGAAGGTGAAGTTCCCAAGAGCGCTTTAGGATCCTGCACCCTGTCAGGAAAGGATTTGTGTCGGCTGAGAGGAGTTGGGGCCCTGCCGTAGAAGACACAGCCTCTTCCGATTCCTAGGACACAAAGCCCCGGATGCTCTTAGAATGGGGACAGCCTGGAGTCATCTGTTCCAATTCCACCGCTTCCTAGGGCCAAACACCTCATACCAGAGGGTACAGAGGACATTCCTCACAGACCAGAGAGACAGCCCCCCCCATGACATCACTTCCTATGTGCCATGCCCAGGGCTCTCTGCCAGGCTCCCCATTCCTTGTTACCGTGTCTTGCTGCCAGCTGCTTCTCTCCAAGGGAACCATACCCCCCTCCCCTCCTCTCTCTCCACAACTACTAGGTGTGTCTTCGCTGTTAGTTCCTCCTTGCACAGCAACACTCAAGGCTCCTTTTGATTAGTACTGGAGTCATTGGTATAGAAAAATACTGGGGGAGGAGGAAAAGAGGAAAGTGCAGCTGATGGAAGAAGACTGAGGGAAGAGACCGGCAGTCAGGCAAGCCCCAGCCTTACCCCCAGAAGACCCCGCCTCCAATATGCTCCTCCATAGAACACTTATAGAAACATAGAACTCCATAGCCACTCATCTAGAGCAAAGAATTTCTGAGTACAGGCTGCACTCCTAGCCAACTCTGCCCTTGTTTCTTGGGCACGCAGTGGGTGTTTTCTTTCATCAGTCTTTTCCAGTGCCGCAGGGAAGTGGATTCCATCTGGTTGAGGGCACATGGTTGCACCCCTCCCCTAGCACAGCACCATGATGAAGGAGGGCACCAGCCAGGCGTCTCAGCAGACACAGTGCAGAGGACAATCCTTGTGTGTCTTGTTCTCCACCAGCTCTCTGACTATATACAAACACAACGTCTTACAATGCCTGGAGCACACAAGCTCCCTCTCCAGGACAGCTCTGACAGAGCCAGGTCTAGCGTTCGTTCCTAGCCTAGGGTCAGTCAGCCAGCAAGGGCAAAAACATCTCACTGAGAATTCTGCTCAGACCCACAGAGGCTCGGGCCTCGTGTCTGTGGTCAGTGACATATGTCACACGTCACTCCTAGATCTGGTCCAGCCTTTCTCCAGGGCATCTGCTGTCACACGTGAGTGACTGCTGTGGTATGACAGGCAGAGAGTATTGTCCTCTCCCAGGTCCCTCTTCATCTCTACTCCTGGTACCAAGCCCACTGGCTTTAACTAAAGATAAAGAGACCTGGCCCTGGGGAGCCCTTAGCCTTCCATGAGCTCCAGAATCTACAGATTTGGAGGACCTCAGTTTGTTCACCTGTAAAATGGGAAAAGAAGACCACAAACCTACAGGGTTATCAACCGTATGGCAGGGGTAGCGGCTGTTGGTGTTAGCAGGAAAGGGGATCAACAGTCTTTTGCCAGGAGAGGATCCCGAGGGAGGCGGCAGCTTCCACCTACCCTTTTCCTCTCCTATCCCGGACTCCATTTCAACAGATATTATAATTTCTAATTAGTTTTCTCCTCCCCTGGCTAAAAGGCCATTAGCACCCCATTAGGTGAATACATCCCATTTTCTTCGCACCACCAAGGAAACAGTCATTTACTTAAGCCCATTCCTAAAGCAATTCTGCAAAATAAAGGCAATCTAGTGAATGGGTTCAGTCACTTCTCCACTTGCTGTCTGCTTTCAGGCCCCACCCTCAGCAGTCCCTGGCTGGCCCAGCCCTGAGAATGGGCTCAGCAGCTTGGGGAAAGAGAGGAAGAAGGGCCCAGGTGAGCCTGCAGAACCAGGATCAATCTCCAGGCTCCCCTGAGATCAGTAAGGGAAGGGAAGAAGGAAGAAGCTTAGGGTGGAAGCTGTGGGGCCCAGGCCCCGGGTACGTGCTCACAAGGAAGCTCTGGGTGATGTCGGCCGACTGTGAGTCCCTCACGGAAGGGCTGTCCAGAAAGGGACCCTCGGTGACATGGTGACAGATCCTTTGGTTCTCACAGCTAGAGATGCTAAGATGCCAAGTCACAAAGATGAGGGGCAGGAGTCTTGACAAGTAGTTGGGGGGGATGCCCTGGGACATGTAGGGGAGACCCAGATACTGCGACTTAGTATCCGCATCCACACAGTCAATTTGTGTCTGTATTGAGCAGTGGGAAGTCCAGGAAATGTTAACAACGCACAGGAGGAGGTTATCATCTCTAGTTCCAGGACACTGTTCCAGGAATGGGAACATGAGAGAGTGGGTGACACAGTACTGTGTACATGTGGAGTCTTCCAAGGAGGGTGAGAAGGTAGCCAGGCCATTCTTATCCACAGGTTTCTCGAGCATGGGTTCGTGAGAAAGTGTGGGAGCATGTATCGATAACTTGAAAGGAGGGTGTGGTGAGTCTCACGAACAACACTCCCTGACTTCTACAGACCCACTCAGAACCCACTCAAAACCGTGGGCCACAAGCCCAGCAGCTAGAACACTATCCACAAGAGGGCACTGGAGGCCAAGCTGCTCCCAATCTCACTATGGAACCGCACCCGAGCTCCCTACTGGCAGTCTGGAGATCAATGAATGTCACACGACTGCTGCTCCCGAGTCCAGGTTAGAGGACTTCTCCAGAACCCAATTATTTCTTCCTGGGAACAAGGCCGCTGCTCCCCTCTCTGTACCTCTAGCATGGTTTCTTGGCCACCCAGAAAGGGGTGGGTTTAAGACAGGGGCTCCATAGTCCCTGGATTCTATAAGCTGACTGTGGCCCCCTGATTCTGGGCCAGAGGTTTCACATAGAAATCGCCCTCTATGCCTGTCAAGTGCCACAGGCCAGACCCTTGAGATAGATCTCTTAAACCGCTGCAGACCTCACTAAATTCAGGGCTGGGAGGGTTGTGGGAAGTTGCCCAGCACATGTCTTCCTAGTTAACTCCTGACTACACATCTGCACCTGTGAAGTTTAAACCCAATGACACAGAACAGCCACCCAGTGTTAAGTTCTGTATTTTGATACACAGTCTTGACCCCCTGCAGCACCGTGCCTCACAGCACCCCAGGACCCAGGAACAGACACTCCAGTCTATTTTTTAACTCAGGAAAGATAAGGTCTTTACCCTATCCCCTCTCCATATTTCTCTATGATACTAGGAGGCCCGCGAATGCAGCCCTGGGCTGGTCAGTGAACCCAGTCTTCACAAAACTCTGAGCTAGAGGCAAGGTGAACATGGCCTTATCCGTTTCCAAAGGCTGCAAAGAGAGAAAGCCCTTTGTAAGGAATGAGAGTGGAGTGGCCTGGGCTCAGTTCTGATTTCCGAGGGAAACTCAGTTCTGATTTCCGAGGAAAACTCAGTTCTGATTTCCGAGGGAAACTTGGTACATAAATTTTCCAGAAGGAAGCAAGTTAGAGTAGGTTGAAAGGACAGTAAAATGTGCAGCCAAGGGGGGGGTCAATATCCTGTATCCTTAGGGTTCATTTGGTCAGGGTATAGGAGTTGAGGGCAGTGACCAACCTCTGAAAGGCCACACCTAATGAGGGGCTCCTATGTGCGCATGATGTTGGCAGCACATCACCACACACGACTCCCAAGTGGCCGGGCCCAAAGCACCGAGTAACTAATCAGCCCTGGACCCTATTACGTCTCTAAAAGCCACACTTTCAGGTGACTCCCAGCTGTGGGCAGGGCTCAGATCATGTCGTACTCTCGGGCGAAGACACAGGAGAAAAAAACACAGGCTTTTAGGTTTTGAAAAGACCAGTGCGGCAAAAACACACAAGAGAAAAATAACCTTTACTAAAGATTGCCTCAGCACCCTTCAGCCAGAAGAACGTAGCTACAGCAAGTGCGGGAATGAAAACGCAAAAAGAAAACCAGGGCGCAGCAGTCTCCAAGCGCTGGCTTAAGTCGTGGGCTTCCCACTCACAGCTGCTCCCCAAGATCTGTCCGCTTCGCCTGGGCACACGGCCGCGGGGGGAGATACGACCAGCCTGGGATGCGCAGCTGCGGCTTTGGCGGAGCGCGGACTACGCTGCCCGGTCCGCGGCCCGCACAGACCGGAGGCGAGCCGAGCCCCGCCCAGCCGGCGGCCGGAGCGCAGCAGCTAGCCGCAGCGACCCGGTTCCCAGATCCGGAGGCCCGCCAGCCGCCCAGCCGGCCGGTGCCAGCCAATGTAAGCGCGCTTATGCGCGCGTCAGCTCCCTGGCTCGGTGCGCAGCGCTAACTTCGCCCCGGCCCCTCTGTCCCTGCCGCCCGTAGGACTCACCTTCTCCCAGTAGCGGCAGCAGCAAAAACAGCTTCAGCCCCAGCCCTGCGGCGCCGGACGTCGCTTTCGCCATCGCCCGTGCGCGCGAGGGCTGCGGTTGAGGAGCGGGTGGGTCTCGGCGGTGGGGTGCGGCACTCAGCCGGGCCTCCCCATGCCAACCCGGGCGCAGCGGGCACTGCGGGCGCGTTGCGTCCGGGCGCGTCTCCCAGGTGCGGACTCGGAGCCGCTCTCCGTTGCTGCTTGCACGGTTCCAGTTGCGGTACTGATGAGAGACCTGCGCTGCCTGAGCCCCGGGAGCGGACTGGGGCAGGGCAGGGCGCAGAGGGAGGGGCAGCGAGAGGGGCGGGACCAGGGGTGCGGGTGTGTGGAGGGGCGGGGCTCAGGTACAGCGCGGGGCAAGGTGGGGCGGCACCCAACTGCTGCGGGGACCGAGGTTTCCTCTCGGGATGAGGGCGGGTCGGAGCTGGGTGCGTATGGCTTGTGGTGCGGGTGCTGGTCTACTGAAGGTAACCTGGATCCATGATCATTTGCTGGCACAGCCACTTTCTCGCCCCGTGCGCCCTGCTTGCTGTTTCTGTTAGTCCTTTCCCGCCGCCCAGAAAGAGCAACACAGAAGATTCGGCGTCTGGGCCAACCTATACTCGCAAAGAGACCCCGAGACTGGAATGGTGCCCCTCCAGTCTCTGGACACCGAGAGCATCCTCCGCCATTTATCAGGGGGCGGGAGTGGGAAGCGCGTTTGGAGCCTACAGCCTCTTCTGGGGTTAGAGGCGGGAAGAAGGGAGGAGCCCTGGCCAAGAGAAAGAGGGACAGAGAGCCAGCTTCCAGTGTACCCTATATCCTGTGGTGAAGAGGGTTGGGGGTCCTGTTGGGCTTGTTTGTGATTCCCAGGACCCGTACAACCAATAGGACCAAGACACTGGCTAACTGCACACCTTTCAAAGAGACCTGCTATGTCGTCGTATGATGCAGTGCTGGGAACTGTATGCTCTTATCCCACCAAACGGAAGAGCTCTTAGGATGGGAACTGACAGGGCAGCGGCTACAGGGGTGTGTTGGGCAGGATGAAAACAGAAGTTTGCCAGAAGACTCTTAACACCCCACCAATTATACCTAATATATTTACCCTTGATATGGGAGCCTCTAGGCAGGAAATGGAAGGTCAGATGCGAGCTCTAGATGCCTGTGGGGAAAACCCAGCTCTCCCTACTCCAGCTGTTTTTTGAAGCCTGGCTTCAACTTGTAGTGGAAGGAAAGAAAAACAGACGCCTGTAGGACCTTGGAGTGAACAAACAGGTCCCGGAACCTGAGCCGGGGAGGGGCTCCGCTGCTCTCCTCCTTCAGTATGCAGAGCCTCACCCTCCTGCCTGGCTGAGCTCAGGGCTGAATAAGCACTCTGAACATCACTCTGCAGATATGAAGTCAAAGTGAAGTCACCCTCACAGGCAGAAGCAGAAGCTGCCAAGGTATAGGCTGACTTGGGGCCGGGCCAGCTGTGATCTTATTCAGAGCCCGCTTGCTGATCGCTGGGGTGGGTATCCAGACCATCAGCCTTCCAGCCTAGAAGAGGCGCCCTGAGATCACTGGACTTGGGTTTATGGCGCTGCCATTAGTCACAAGGAGCTAATACACAGGATCCCTGGAGTTATCACTTGGGCCTGTGCCTGAGGAAGGGACTTGAATAGGAAGGTAAAAGGGAGGTACTTCCTCCCCACCTCCAAACACTCCCCCCTACCCCCCGCGGCTACAAACAGGTTCCCGTGGCTGTTTTCCAAAAGAATGCGGAGAGACTAGAGGTCCGGTTCACTCTTCCAACCAGCCTCACTCTCGTACCTCCTTCACTGATACTAGGATGAACTCTGGCCATTTTAAGGACCCAGGCAAGAATACACTCTTGTCTGTTCCTCAAGCCTTCACACCCTTGAGTGCCCAGATAGCATAGTAGGGACATTTCTCTCTCCTCAGGTGCGTGCACCTGTGTCCGGAGACAGGGACACCTACATACCTGAGTGAATAGCTTACCCTCCCTTGTGCATGCCCAGGGAGCTGAACAGAGGTAGCAGCTCCTAGATCAGAGGGAAGCCGTGGACGAGCTGCCATTGAGGACCGCATGCATGGACGGTCCAAACTTAGTTCTACCTGCCCCAAGATAATTAACTCAGTTTTCAGAATCTGAGCACGGTAGGAGGGAGCTTCCGCTAGGGGAGTGGAAAAGGATGGGCCTTTCTCCCAGTCCCTGGGGCAGGTTTGAGGTCAGGCTCAAAGGTCTGTGAGTCACCTAGGAAGCCCCACTCTTTTTTGTTTGTTTTTTCACTCTCAGGGGGGAGGGGAAGCCTGCAGACGACTCTGTTTTTCTTTTCTTTCTTATTTTGACTCTTCCTGATCTGTTTACTCTCAACCTGGGTTTCCCCAGATGTAAACATCTTCCTTCCAGAGAGGACTTCATCTTTTTAAAAGGGAGAACATATGTGATTGGAAGTCAGTGTCAGCACCGAGCTCATGCTCAGTAAATTCATAACCACTGTCTTGCCTACATCCCCCAGACCTTGACCTTGACATCGCCCCTCCCCACTAAAGGCCACTTTGAGTCGGGCCTCTTCTGATAGGTGCTAAGTTTCACTTACAAAGATACTTTGTTCTTTCTTCCTTCCTTCCTTCCTTTCTTTATTTTTCTTTCTTTTAAAAAAGAGTGATACTGGATATTGACCCCAGATCCTCAAGCATGGTGGGCAAATGTTCTACCACCAAGCCACTACCCATTCATATTCTAGAAAGAAGAATTTCCCCAAGAGGCTGTGGTGCAGGCTGCTGCTTTGGTGTGATTTAACCTGTGTTTAGATCTTGGCACTTAGGAAACTCTACCTCCCAGCCTGTTGAGTCAGCTGCCCATCCGAAGCCGACTGATGGCCGCGGGGAGTTGGTAAGTGGGCAGCTCACATGCTGTCCTTGTAGAAAGTGGGATTCTGAGCATGTGAGGCCTACCCGGAGCCCCTTAAAGGCTGGCCTCAAACACAATCCAAGGACTAGAGGATGGGAGCCAGGTTCCGCATGGCAGAGACCTCAGCTGTGCAGGGGCGCTTCAGTAGAAAAGGGCTACATCCGGATGAGAGACTGGCTGGGCCACTCTCAGAGTAGGTGTAGGTACAGGGATGTTCAGAGGCATCAAGAAAGTTCAATACAGGGACTGGAACATGGCTGGCCCTTGGGGTCTTCAAAGACGTGTCATAAGTCCAGAGTACAGCTCAGACTGAGAAGCAGCAGAAGGGTAGGTCCCTCAGAGCGGACATGGGCACTTCCCCACGGGCAGTGTGACACAGTAGTTGGAAGCACAGCTTCTGTGACCCTCTTGGGGGTCCTACTCAGCACTCCCTCCCTATTGCACTCCACTACCCCAGTGGCCTATTTCTCCTCCATAGTTTGCTTCCCGCTCTGCTGTTGGCTGCCCTCCAGGGAGCTGCAGGGAGAAAAGCATGGCCAACAGCGACCTCTGATGATATGGCAGTGGAGGCAAGTAGGTGCACCTCCTCATCAAATATGCTACGTCGTTACCTTATTCACAGGCTACCAGGGTTGGGCTGGCAGAGTACAGCCAAAGGGCATACGTACTATGTATGGCCTCTGGAGATCCTGCCTGCCTGCCTGCCTCGGCACACATTGAAGACACTTGTAGGTAGGACTTCGGTCTGTCTGTGAGAAGACATTCTTCCCCTTGTACCTTTTAGGAGCCTGACTAGATAGATACCCAAGGTCTGAGCCCCTCCCTCATGAAGGTAAGCAGCAGGGGCAGACGGATCTGAGGCTGGGGACTGGACAGAGCCTCCCTTAACACGACTGACTTCATTTCTTTCCCCAGCATTCTACATGCTCCTCCTGCGGGGTCCTCCTTTCCTCTGCCCTTCTCCTTCTTCCCCCTCCCCCCTAGAGGAATCCCATCCTGGTCTTTTCACCTAGCCTAAGTCAACCCAGGTTGGCTACATTGTTCAGTATCTTCCAGAGGGTTCTTCACACGGGTCCATCAAGACAACTTCCCTAGAAGTGTCATTTTGAGCTCAAGTATTCCTCTAGAGATGGGCTCAGTGGAGAGTGGGTGCTTTTCTTTATCTTTTAGGCTCTTCTCTGTCTCAAGTCTGGGAAGCAGTTCCTTCTCTCCATGTTCCCCGAGACAGGACCCTCGGTCAGGGCCCACTATAGTCCCTGTGAGTAGACCTTGTTATTGTGACTATCGCCATTAGCTATAGAAATATAAAGCCAAAGATATCAGAAGCTGTTGCCAAGGTTGCTTATGAAGGAAGCCTGATGGCCCCTCTCCCATGTTCCTGCTTCCCTCTGCTCCAGGTTTCTCACCGCCTAGATAGGAGCCCATTGAGTCAAACGCAAACCCGGCCTGCCAGAGCTAACGCTTGTCCTCCACCCTCTCAGGTTGGCCATAGGTTCCAGGCCTTCTGACCCACAGGTGTGTTGGCAGGAAAGAGCCCCAGGAGCCCAGAGCCCACCCCTTGCCACTTCAGACTCTTCAGCTGAGTTTCAAAAGTGGCAGCTGGATTTGTGACTGCACCTACCTGCTCTACCGGGCATCCGCTCGCTCTGTGTCTTGGTGGAGGGCATAGCTGGCCGCTATGGAGGCCTCGGGCTTGACCGCATCTCAGTGCATCATCGGGAGCTGTAGAGAAAGCTCTCTGGCTCACAAGCAAGCCATGGAGAGGGCAGTGAGCATAGTTGGCAAGTCCGGCAGAAGCGGCCTGGATGCCTTTTAGAAAAACGTCTCCCAAGGCAGTTTCATAATCTGCCTTGTAATGCAGATTTAGACAAGTTTTTTAAGAATGCACTTTTTAAAATAGGTCTTAATGGATCCTTTGCAGTAGTTACCGTCCATTGTGTAAATGCAAACAGAAGGCTTTTTGAAAACATGTATTATTGATCAGAAAGGCAGAAGCAATTAGAAGCCAGTGTGTCGTATTGTCCAATATACACTTCCTATACAGCTCTGCTGAACTCACTCATAACTTTCTGACAAATTGTCCTGTCACCAGGAAGCATTTTCCTTTCCCGTGCCTTCGGGAAGCCCGGCAGGACCTATTTTCAGTCAGTTATTAGCTGGAGGTAAATGAAAAATTAAACTTACCTTTATCATCACAAAACCTATTTCTGACTTCTCAAGTTTCAGGCTAAAATAGCTAAACCTTCAAGAAGGATGAATGATGCTTCTAGATTCGGTCTATAGTGCAGTGGCGCTCTCTCTCTCTCTCTCTCTCTCTCTCTCTCTCTCTCTGTGTGTGTGTGTGTGTGTGTGTGTGTGTGTGTGTGTGTGGCTGGGTAGTAGTATTCTGCAGGAGGACAGAGACAGAGGGCTTTGTGCCGGGGGACCAGGGATGCTGACTCTGTGGCAGGATGCTGAGGCAGGAGGAAGAGGCCATTGGCAGGACTCAGGGGTCCTAAAGTGCCACCCAGGTTGCTAATGTCCTCAGTATTTGCCTTATCCTATCGTAGACCCTGCAACAGTAAACTGGAGATAGACTTGGTATCATGGGATCATCCAGGACCGCTGTGTGAAGGTGTCCAGAGATGTCAAAAATGCTCAGGTCAGGAACAAGAACCTGGCCCTCGTGGTCTTCAGGAGTCACAGGTCCAGGACTACAGTCCAGACCTGGGCAACCCTAGCTAGGTCGCTTAGAATGGACAGGGGTAGGGGTCTCAGCCCATCCTGCAGGCAGGGTGGAGCCACATTTCATTCTGTCTGTTCATTTTCTACTTGAGGTTAAAATGCATTTATTTACTGGGAACTTACAATATCTGAGGTACCATATTCCAACAAACAGAGGCACTACATTGAAGAAGATGAAGGTTCTCACTCCATGCTATTTCTCTCGGACACTCCCTGAGCTGCCAGATAACACGTTCGCTGGTATGTGAGCTAGGAAGGGACGCAGGAAGGCGGCTGTCAGGCCTCGGGATATGGCGCAAGTGACTGGGCAAAGAAGCTGGATCTGAGGATACAGCGCTGCCCTGCAGACACCAGGAAGTATAACACCAATGGCTTGGAATCCCCACAGTCCCTGGAGGGACAGAGCCACAGGAATCTTTCCCCTGCAGCCTTTGTCCCCACTCTGCATCTCCAGCATTCTTTCTGGAGAGTTTCTACCTTTCAGGGTCAAAAACCCCTGCCGTGTTTTTGGAACATTGACAAATAAGAAGTCCATTGACTTAATGCCCTGTAAGGCCTTGCAGGCTGCCCTTACCCAGCATCCCTTTGGGCTCAGTTCTAGGTGTGGGGCATGTTGTCCACAGTCAGCTCAGGCCTGTGGGCACTGACCAGGTCACTGCCTGTCTGCTGCACACACGGAGGGGCAGAAGTGCCGCAAACAAGTCAGGGCTGCTGGTCAAGGGAGCCCAGTCCCACCAATTCATAGTCCTCTGTGACTCTTAGCCCTCTGTTCCTAAACAGGACCAGGGACTGTGTTGACTTGCCAACAACCCCCAGGTTCCTCTGCAATTCATCTTTGAAACCATAAATCCACCGCAGGATCTCCATTTACTATTGCTTTTCTCTTAGGGCCAACTCTAGCTGCAGGGAGGTCTGCTCAGGGCTGCCGATGATGCCCTGATCTCTCCCATAGACCACATGCTGCTCACCGGAAGTGGCCACTTCAGACTCTTCAGCCCGAAAGAGCATTGTCCACTGAAACAAGGTGCTGTCGTGATGGCTAGGTTCAGCTCTCTGAGCATTTGAAATGAGGCAGTGCGGCAGAAGACTGGAATGTTAACTGTGTTGAATGGAAAATAATGGAAAATTAAATAGCCACATGTGGCTAGTATCCTTATCAGATGGCATGACTCTAAAACAAAACAAAATAACACAACAACAACAACAATAAGAACAACAATGACAGCAGCACCTTCCCAGCCGCTCCCCTAAGTTTCATGGAGGCAAGATGGATGGGATTCTGGCCTAATCTCTGCCAGTGGAGGAACAGAGACACAGCAGGGTGCTGTGGTGAGCTGTGGTGGCTCCAATGGACCTACCCCGGCAGCTTTTGCTCTCTGGACTCTGATTGCGTAAAGATGCCAAAGCCCCAGAGAGAAGAATAGCATCATGGGAGTACACCCTAGGCATCCATCTTCCCGTGGAATCCTATATTCCCCTCTAGGCAGTGTCCCTAGCCTCTCTGCCTTCTGAAATCTCTCCCACTGCCAGCAACCATAGTGCAGCCCCAGCAGGGCCTGCTTGCTCTCCAGGGCCTCTTTGTAAAGGGGCTGATGAGTTCATGCATATTAAGATGCTGTAATGAAGGATTGTCAGGAGACTCTGTGCTGTAGCCTGAGGCCTAAAGGCCTGTTCACCAAAGCTGGGATCTTAGCACGACTGCCCTCTGAGCAAAGTCCTCCTAGCTGCTCAATGCACAGGTTTTACAGGGGGCTCCCCAGCACTGCCCCCAGCCCCACCCCCATTTTTCTAGTCTCAGACCCCTCTGTGTTCAACTCTTTGCCACTCGGAAATCATCTCCTGCTCAGATTCCCTGTACAGACTGCACGAGACCCCACGAGCAGCCCACGAGAATGTGCTGGGCTGACCTTCGGTTCCTTGGGGGACAGGGCAGTCTTGGAATGACCAAGGACACCTGGTTCTCGTGTGGCACAATTGTTAACTTGTGCTCGTGTTCTCTGGTCTCCATTGAGTGTGGTGGGTACAGTGGCTTGTTAACGGTGAATGTCCGGCATCTCATATACCTTGCAAGGACTCATAGTTAATGGTCCCACATCAAGCATGGCTGGCATTCTAGAGAGGCTGGGCTTGCTGGAGATGGAGGAATGTGGTCAGGCTGCCAGGTGGGCTCTGTGCTGTGTATCACTATAGCAGCAGCCCGTCCTCTGCAGTTCCCACAGGATGTTCACAGGCTCCCCTGAGCCCACCCCCTCTGGGCCGCCCCTCAGAGTAGACCGAAGCCATCCATACCCATCAGCTAACCATCAGCAGAAGGCGCAGAGGGGCCAAGCAACCCGGGTCTCAGGCTGAAAGAGCCCTAGCAGGGGGAGTACAAAGCGCCCCGAATAAATCACCTGGGGCCCGACATTTGGAGCATTTGTGTTAGAGACCAAACACAGATGCCCTTTAGATAAATACATTTTTGAGAAGCCGTTCCTCGGGAGAAGTTTTTCGACTTTAATAGGTTTTTAGTGTCAGGCAGACATCAGGAAGTGTTTTGTGGAGACTCTAAAAAGCTCAGGAATGCTCTTCCTCTGGCCCTTTAAACTTTCAGAGCCACCTTGGAGAGGGGAGGGGCCTACCCTCTCCAGGTTCCCTTGGGATTTGACTTGAGATTCAATTGCTCAACTGAGGAATGTTCAGGAAAGTTCTGGAGGCCTCAGTGCTTTCAGGCCAGCAGGGCTAGGCTGGGCTGTCTCTTGGAAACCTGAGTGAGAAGGCTAGAAGTATCTTGCTGGCTCAAGGAAGCTCTCCTCCCCAGCCTACTGCATCCCCAGAGAGGAGGCTAGACAAACGGTCATCAGAGATGAAAAGGGCTCTGTACAGGGGATGTAGGATCTCCAGATGAATCCACAAGTTGGCAATTTCTGTAGATTGGAAGCTTTACAAACTTCTCTATAACGAAGCCCAGAAGTACGAAGGAACTGAGCTCACCATGGGCCCTATGCCAGAGACAGGAGAGTCAAGAAGAAGGTCAGATGCAATCATGTCTGGAAGCTGCTCTTGTAGCTTAGACATGGGCCTCTACCTGCCCATCCTGGGCTCTGTCAGGTCCTGAGCTGCCTCCTGCCCAGCTTAGGTGAGAAACACGTGAGGCTGGTTATACCCTCCCGTGTCCCTCGGCTCTCTGAAACCCCTCCATGTTGGGCTGTGTGTGAGGGGGTGGGTGCTCTTTTTGAGTTGGACCCAAACTTGCGTTTTATCAAGAAACATGCAGCAGGTGGCCTGTGCCGTAGCCACGCTCTGGGGTAGGCTCCTGGTAAGTTTGCCTTTGCAGCATAGAGCCGAGGAGGAGGTGGGCTGGGCACCATGGCCCCAGGATCCACCTGGCAAAGAACACACAGGCAGGAATGTGAGAGGAGAGGAAGCCCAAGGTTGTGCTGGGGGAGGACAGAGAGGGTGGCTCTTAGCAGGTCAATGGTGGGGAACAGGAGAGAAGGCCAAATGTTTCTCTACTGTTTTCCGGGACCTCTTCTTAAGTGCTGGAGAAACATCTATTCAGAGACTCCGTGTTGACGGTGGTGAGGAGTTTCACAACCCTTACTTCCCTCAAGTATTCCCTTATACCTGACACCATGTTTATAGCACCTCCAACAGTGGCAACCGAGAAAATCTGTCGTGGAGATCTCTGTGGATATTTACTGCTCCCGCTTCGCTCCCAGCCTAGCCTTCGATATTCACTCTGCCCCAGTCTTCCACTCCCCACTGAGGATCTCCAGAGATTGTTCATTAACGACATCGTGTGTGACCAACCATCTGGCTTTCTGGGGCAATAGATGAGGCAATGGATGCTGAAAGGCTGGACAGATCTGGCTCTCCCTGTCCTCAGGTCTGCCCTGTCCCTCAGTGACCTCATCTTGTCAGGGACTTCCTAGCAGGATTCAGCCCCATGGATGCAGCTGGCTCTTTAGACGCTACTCACAGCAACGCCCTGCCACCATTGTGTCTCGGGGAAGCAGCTCCCTAAACAATGGGTCCATCTTCTGGGCTTGGATTGAGAGGAGAGGTTGATCTGCGGGGCTGATATGCAGCCTTGGGGAGGGACTGCAGCCATTGTGTTGTTATTTATCAACGCTCCCCTGATCCTAAAGGCTGGGGGTGGGGGTTCTGATTACACACATCTGACTGCAGGACTGGAGGGAGCTCCTTCTGAGAGGTAAATCTTTGGGAAACGTGTGCTCTGGAAAGGCAGAAGCCTGGGTGGTAAGTACAGCCGAACCCAGGGGAACCTCTGGTCCAGTCAGGATCACAGCCCCTCCATGAGGTGACAGGATCTTTTTACAGGGAAGGTCACCAACATACAAGCGTGTGTGAGTCTGCTTTCTCTGCTATTGCAAAAACACCTCAATACCTAAAATAGCTGTAAGGAGGAATGTTTTGCTTTGCCTCACGGTTTCGAAAGTTTCGGTCTGTGGTCGGCCCAGCTGCCTTGGGGACCTACAGTAAAGAAAAACATAATAGAAGCAGGTTTGTGACAGAGGAGACCGCTCACCAGATCTGACCGTTCTCTCTCCCAATCTCTCCATCCCACCTCCTTCCACCACACCCTCCCAGCGAGGGGTCCACACTTTCAACAGAGCCCGTGGGCATCATCTAAATTACAAACCATAACGGCAAGCTCTCTTTCTCTGATGACCTTGGGCAGTTCTTATTTCTTGTTGCTGGGCTAAAATGCCGTGAGCAAGGCAAACACAGAGGGACATTTATTATGACTTCCGGCTCTGGACAGAGAGTTGCCAATGGGAGAGAAGACAAGGCGGTAGGTAGCAGGAATGGCTGCAGGAGCAGGAAGCTGATAGGCCACATCTTTATCTGCATACCGGAAGTAGAGAGAGGAAAAAAAAATGGAAATGGAGCGCCGGGGCTATAAACTCTGAAAGCCTACCTCTGGTGACACACATCCTCCAGCAAGGCGCCATAACCCCCCTAAACAGCGCCAGACAATGGGAAGGACAAGGACTCAGATACTTGACCCTGTGGAGAATATTTGCCACTCAAGCTACCACACCTACCTTGCTCCATACTGCTCGTGCTCTCGAGCTAGTGGAGCACTGGTCTGCAAGTATCTAGTGGGAGAGCGTCTGCCCACGTCACAGGCTTTCTGACTCCAGATGCTGTTGGTCTCAAGATCACATTTGGGATCCATTGCTCTAATGCAAGGGATGGCAGGGGAGAGAAGTGGGGCTTCCATGTGTCAGGTCAGCTAGATATCCCCCCAGTACCATATGCGTCTCTTCATGCAGCTCCTGTGGTTTCAACGTCTGCCCCTCTGCCTTGTGCCCACAGCCCTGGCTTCAGCTAGAGTTCCCAAATCTACCTGCCTTGTCCTCTGGGGGCACCTGTATGTACAGACTGTGCTGAAGCCTTACCAGTTTCCCTACTTACTTACCTGGGCCCAGACCCAGGTTCCCTGACGCTTACCAGCCGAATGCTTCTCCCACACCAGCAAAGATGCAAATCACTTTCATGGTCTGAGCCTATGGTCTGTCACCATGCACAATACTAAATTTTGGGGAATCTCTAGTTAAGAATTCCTTTGGCTTTCAAAAGGCTATACCAACAGACGCACTATGTTTTTAAGGAAAGGGGTGCTGATCAAGGGAGATGTGAGAGGGCGCCTCAAGCAAAGCAAAGGCTGGTGACCACATGCTCATCTCTGGGGTGTGGTCAGGGTTCCTCTGCTAAGTGTGGTCCCTTGGTCCCTTGAGTCCCCTGTGATGACTCAGCTTCTGGGCATAAAACTGGGGAGGTGCGAGTGGGGGAAGGGCACCGTGTGCCCACGGTTGGTTGTGCGTTCCTAGGCAGCTATCGCCCTCCCATCCAGATACTGATTATGGTGACAGTGATTCGGGCTGACCTGCGCATTGTTATTTCCAAAGGCTGAGTCTTTTGGATCAAAGGGCTGTTCATTCTTTAATGAAAACTTTGCAGCCAGGGGCGGCACCTCATTAAATGACTGATACTCATTGAGATATGCAGTTCAGAAAAAATGTCTCCTTAGTCAATGAAGAAGAGATAACAGTCGGTGGAATAAAAATTAATCTGGCCACTATAGGAATTAATATAAAAACATCAGATGAGGGACTTATAAGGGACGCCACCTCCAACTAACCCTCCCTGGTTAAATACCCCGGGGACACTGATTTACACTCTGCTCCTGGGGCTTCTGCCACAATAATCGATAGGAATGAGAAATGGGGCCAGCTGGGCCTGCCTCCCGGGTTGGGCCAGAGGGAGCAGACATTCTGCTCAGAGGCCTGTGGGAGCGGGGACCCATCTAATCCTTGCCCCCTCCCCGCCTCTGCCTCTCTGGAGAGCTCTGGTTGAAGCTGACAGGTGCCCTGGCTCACGAACCTTCTTGGTAAGACTTCCCAGGGGCTGTGGGAGGCACCAGGCGAGGCTACCCGATACTGGTACAGACGGCCTTAGGACAGGACCTGCGGTCGGAGCAGACCTTCACTCGGATCTGCATGTGCAGTCTTACTTATATGCAAGGTTTTATTGGCACACCAGGACTGTATGTACATTTGGGGTGTTTAGGATGTACTTGTCTGATCACCAAGCCAGGCGGTTAGTTTAGCCATCGCCTAAACATGGTGGCTATGGCGAAGCTCGCTTGAGCAGCGGCTGAGGCCTAATCCCCCACATCTAGACTAGGCTGCTGCCCTGCCCCTGCCTTCCCTGATCTGGCTCTGGAATCCTTCCTTGCCTTCTCCAGTAAAGGTAAGGATCTTCAGGTTGGGCCCCAGCTCACAAGCGGACAAGCCCCACAGCTGTGGAGCGGGGCAGGGCCGGGAGGGTTGGATTCCCCGTAGTCTCGGTGGTAAGGACGACAGTGCCGCAGAGGTGGAGGATAATGCCCTGTGTGACCCAGCGTCTGTCCCCAGGCTGCTCCTTTCCCTCCCTTCTCAGCCCTGCTTCCGTAGCCAGAGGAGCATGCTAGCATCTGTTCCTCTGTCTGGAAACCACGGGGTACCAACAGTGTGGGGACAGGAGTTCATCCTCAGCTCCACCCTCCAAGGACCAGGCTCCCCAGTGGGTCTGCTTCCTTCAGCCATGACTGTCCGCCAGGGTTCCTAAAGCCCCGAGGTACCAGCTTCTCACCCTGGGCCTCTGGCAGGTCCTCCCTCCTATGCTCAACACCTCTGCTCTTGCCCAAACCTAGCAAGTGTCCCCCCAGTTCTCAGGTCTCTGATCTTGACACCCCTATGCACAGCTCCTACAAAGCTTGGTATTACTTAGAGGATGGGTCCTTCACAATTCACTTTTAGTTAGAGCACAAAATAATGGCTTTCACTGTGGTGCTCACGTTACACGTTCATTGTATTTTGCTCTTGTTTAGCACGGTTGCTGTCCTCCCTCCCTCCTCTGCCTTGCTGGTCTCCTCCATGCCTTCTGCTTCCAGGTTACACACACGCACACACACACACACACACACGCACACACACATGCATGCACACACACACACGCACGCACACATATCTGTGTATGGTTGAATATAAATTCTGTATGTGACAGAGAACACGCATGGCTTTGTTTCTCTCCTGCCTTCTCCTGTTCCTCCATCCCTTTCTTTAGACCTGGTCCTCATGGTCTCCTTGTGCTTGAATGTCATGCGTGCTGCGCATGCGTGTGTCCGTGTGCATGTGTCATCTCTGTGTGCATATCTTTGTGTCTGTGTGTTTCTCTCTGTGTGCCTCTGTGTGTATCTCTGTGTGTGTGTATCTGTATCTGTGTGTGTGTGTGTGTGTGTGTTGTGTATATCTTTGTGTGTCTGTCTCTGTGTGTCTGTCTCTGGGTGGGTCTATCTGTATCTGTGTGTGTCTGTGTGTGTGTCTCTCTGTGTGTCTGTGTGTATGTTTGTGAGCGTGTCTGTGTGTTGTGGAGTGGATTTTTGAACCCAGATGATCTCAAAGCAAATAGGAATAGTTTTATTTTTCTCCACAAATCCTTTTACTTCTTTCTCTTATCTTATTTTTTTTTTGAATTGGAGTTACTCAAGAAAGCCATACTTATATTAAAGATTCTGCCAACTGACTGGTCCAACTTCCTGAGTGTGAAGTGTTGGATGTTGCAGCCTGAGAGCCAGAATTATCTTAGCCTGCGTTTAGTCCTTTTAATGGCTTCTTATTATTGCCCACCTCAGTATCTGACCAAATATTTCTTTTGTGACTGGATAAACATTTTGAATAAACTTTAGTCAAGCCCCTTATTTCTGCCAATTCAAAAGTTAAGAAGGTCATCAGACAATGTATGAGACATACTAGCAAGGTTTTCCCTGCTTTATAACTCACCGCCTGCTGTTCCAGCTAATGCATTTGGCATGTTCGTTGATCTGTTACTGGTCTTGTTCTGTATCTATAGAAGTTTCTCTCACCACTTTTACAATGGGACTTGTCCTTTGGGGTGTCTCAAATCTGTGTTTCAGGTCATAGATGCTCTATGCCCTTTGGAGAGAAAGCAGTTGCATCAACAGTTTGGCCACTCAGTGGGAGCCCCCAGGATGATGGCTTTCACTGTTAACAGTTTGGCAGCTGAGTGTGAGCCTCCAGGACAACTGACTGCTTTCATTACAGTGGTCCCTCGGATCAGCCCCGGCATCAGGTACCAGCATGGGCTCCTTGTGCCTAGTATTCCTTGCTGCACCCTTGAATGGCTGGTTTTGAGTTCTTTCTCCCCTTCAATTTGGCTGAGGGTCTGTTGGTTCGTTCTGAACTGCTTATTGGAGATCTTATCTGCAAAGGAGCATTTGCTTGCTAGCATTTCTCTTACCATTCCTCCAGCATCTAACTCCGATTTTTTTTCTGTGTCTTCTGCTTACCACAATCTTGTCCTGTCAGCTAAGAAATTCTGTGAGCATCTGGCCGTAAAATGCCAAAGATAATAGGCACTTGCTCACGCTGATCCACGGCATATTTTTAAATCTTCCAGAGGGAATTCCATTTGAGGAATGGAATTTTTATTTATTTATTTTTTTACTCTAAAAACATCTAAATCAGAAACAATGAAATTTCTGACTGAAAACAAAGAAATAACATTCCTGGGTCCAACCGTTGGATTACTATGTTGCTATTAATACTGCGAAAGTTAGAATACAATATACTTCTGAGGTCAGTCAGTCTATGGCAGCAGAACCTGACCTGATAACCATCTTGCCTTGCAGACATGGCTAAATATTTTGCAATGTGGGGCCCGTTCATTCCTACCAACCACACAAACTCCAGTTTATAGGAGTAGCTTGAGAGAATCAAATTTTGGATGTGTATACTACCCTCAGGCAGAGAAGCTCCAGCATCGCTATGACATACTCATTTCTGCTCACCTTGGAGTGACTTTGAGGACATTGACTCCCCTTAGAGATGCCCGGTTCTGGAGCTGAATATGTAACTTCCTGCTGCTATGAAGACATTTATCATTACATAGAAAACCCTCGCCAGAGCTTCTGTGTAGCGTGTCCCCTCCCAATACTCCAGCCACTGGGCTCCTGTCACTGTAAACATGACACGTACCGTTCTTTCCTGAGAACCAGAGGCTACTTGTGACCACTCGGAGCTCACCAGGATGCAAAGCCATTGATACCATCAGGATCTGGCCCTGTGTCCATCCTGGGTTTTCTCAGAGTTTATGTACAAGCATTGGACACTCAGTGAAGCTTGAATTCACCCAAGGGCATTGTTCTCTTTGTTTATTGCTGCATAACAAATCGTCCCCAAGTGGAGCACCCGAAATAGCACTAGCATTTCTTCTGATCAAGGATGGGTGATTGGGGCATCACTCATAAAGGTTGCATGACTCTTCTCAGCGGTCCTTGCTTAGGGCTGGTGGCTTGATGTCTGAGGCTGGAACTGTTTGAATCCTTCTCACACGGCTGGTATCTAATAGCTAGTGGTTGGGGCTGGCTGTCAACTGGAACCTTCACTGGACTCTCCAGGAGGCTCTGAGCTTACAGCGTGGCTCACAAGCATGGTGGTGCGCTCAGCTTTAAACGAGACAACACCACCTCCTCCAAGGCTCGGAGAAAATCTAGGAAGACGGGACAGACAAATCTAAAGCTGAAGAGTTGGGGAAGTGTGCTGCCATTGTGGTCGTCACAACATCCCCCCACATATTGGGTCCATTAACCTTTCATCATCTTCAACAGTTAAGGCTGCTGGAAGTGGGCTGTCAGTTTCTTCAGTGGTGTATCTGCTGGCAAGCTCCCTGTGTTTCTGCAAATAATCTCCCATTCATGTTTATATGGGCAATTCTAATTAAACTCAGTCACACACACACACACACACACACACACACACACACACACACACACACACACACACACACACCCCAGAGAAGAAAAAGAGTTTCAGTAGGAGATAAGAGAGAGCAATGGAGGTTAAAGGGCTGAAATAATTATAGGCTTGTATAAAACTGTCAAAGAAAAACTAAAACCAACTTTAACTAAAATTCATCCAACATAACTATTAAGAAAAAGAATAAACCATGTTACCTTCTGAGACATGGCCTCAGAAGCTTCCACAGCCAGTTGTGGCATCCAGAAAGGCTGGCTCAGCCTTAAAGAGAGAGGAAAGAGAGCCCATTTCTTGGGAATGACAAGATCCTGGGAGGGCACCCGGGACAGAAATATTTCAGTCATTTTTAGAAACTGCCACCTATCATACTATGGGCTAGGGATCTGCTCAGGGAGTCTCCAGGGGGCTGGTACCAAATATCTCCTAGGCATTTGGGACACTGTCTTAAGTGTGTACAAACCATCTACAGTGATAGTGTTCCCTCTGACTGCAGGTCCTTCACACAGAAAATGATCACACACATCTCAAGCACCAATTGCTTGCATTGCCAGCACGCTTTCATCTATGCAGTGAGCCATCTTTGGAGTCTCCTTCAGGAAATGACCCACTCTCGAGGAGGATTCGTCATGCCTGGGGCACTTTATAAGTCGTATCAAGCTGCGCAGGAGACTGTAATTCTGTGAGTAATAGCATGGCTTCTATGAGGTGATGTCATCAGGGCCAACACTGGTCAAGGACACACGGAGAGGGATGTCTGCACTGTGCTTGGGCTATCCACCCCATAGGGCTTTGAGCCCACTTTCATCGAAGCAACCTGAATGATTGGTCCATTAGCCAGGACGCTTAGCTGGGGTTGAGTGGGGTCTGATCCTTCATCATCGTCTATGCCTGTGGAATTGGCAGAACTCCCCAATCTGGGTTCCCCTCAATCTCAACAAGGAGTAACAAGCATAAGGAGGAAATACACTAATCAGTATACACATGCGATGGGAAGAGCAAGGCCTTGGTCCTCCTCTTGTTCGTCTACTGCCCAGTATGCCCACCTAAGGCTGTTGCCTCTCTTGTTATATAAATGGTTCCCACCTCACTGTATGGCATGTTGAGGGATGAGGACCTAGGAGCATGTGTTCCAGGGGTCTCTCTTTTCCTACAAAGATAGTACAAGTTCTTGAAGATAAGTGCTAGGATCTTGAGTGGCCCTTGGTTAGGACCCCAGGTCACAACAGTGAGGTCTTTCTGTGGCCCCAACCATTCTCAGAATGGAGATCTGTGACTGACTAAGACTTGGAGGACCTGGCACTGAGGCTAAGTGCCAGGAAGGCATTGCAAGTACCCCAGCAGGTGGGAGGGGCCTTCTAGTTTTTGGATGAAGTTTTCTACCACTGTCCATGTTCTAGATGGAATCATGGGTTTGAGCCTTGGGAGGCACTCCAGTTGTCTCCCAGGCCTATAAAGACAGACAAGGACCAGCTCGTTCACCCCAGTTAACCTTCTCTGAAGTCCTGTGCCTGGAAGGCTTTCAGAATGTGTGTGAGCAAACTCAGAATCCTCCCATCACTGCACCCATTCTCCCCCTCACGTCAGTGTCCGTATCCTTATTGCCTCAGTCACTGAGTCCCTCCTTACCCACCTTGCTTCATAAGCGTAGTCCAGAGCTCAGCCCTAAGATGGCTCCAAGTGTATATGTTCATCTAGTAGAGCCTTACCCATAGGTCCAACTGAGTCCCACATGCCCGTACCCCATTCTCTGCTTGCACCCTGCCTCCTTACCCAGTGATTGGCCATCCCAGCTCTGGAATGATATGTCCCTTGCCTTCTGTTCTCTTTGAAAAGAACCACCTTCTCTGCTTGGCCAAATTTTAAGCAGCCTGATCAAACTTTTTCTAGATCCCAGGCGATTTCTTTTATGACCCAGTTTTGGCAACAAGTAACTCCCCGATCTTGAGATCTAATTGGGTTCTTGACCTTCTACCATCTCCCAAGTGATATCGGATCACTGTGTCTTGTTGTTAGCACAACTCTGCTGGATTGGTTTAGGCAAAATCTCCTAACTCAAACATTTTCTAATTCTCCTCCTCCCCCTCCTTCAGCTCCTTGTCCTCCTCCTCCTCCTCCTCCTCCTCCTCCTCCTCCTCCTCCTCCTCCTCCTCCTCCTCCTCCTCTCTTCTATGTTTGTGTGTGGAGGTATGAGGTATCACAGTGTGTGAACTGGTTTGTATGGGTGCACGTCTACACAAACATATGCAGAGGTCAAAGGTCAACACCCAATATCTTCCTTGATTGCTTTCCACTTTGGTTTTGAGACAGGTTTTCTGTGCTGGGTCTCGTGGTCACTGTTTTGGTTAGTCTGGCTGATCAGGAAGCTCCCAGCATCTGCCTGTCTCTGCCCTCCACTCTGAGGTTATAGACATATATGAGTGTCCAGCGATTTCATGAGTGCTGAGCACCCAAGCTCAGGCCATCCTCATGCTTGCCGGGCAAGCATTGTCTGCTGACCCACCTCCCCAGGCCCTCTTGGTAATTTTCCATCTTCCCACTGGTGCATGCTTTCATTGTCTTCCCACTCATTCAAGTTAGAGTTGATGGGTCCTGGTTGCCAAGGTTCACCCAGACCAGAGGAGCAACTAGGTTAAGGCCCAGATTCGTTGCCACACAGAAATTGGAATAATAAATACTGTAAGCACCTAAGTTGTATTTGGTTTTTATTTTTACTTTTTTACCCAGTAATGGCAAACCCACACAAGGAAGGCAGAGAATCGCAGTGTTGGAGTGCACTTTAAAAGAGTGGCGGGGATGACTTACCTGAGAAGGGAGAGAGGGAGCCCTGGAGCCCTGGGGCATGCTGGGTTTGGATGTAGTTTGGAGAGTGCTGGGGAGACTGGGTTGGCTGGAATAGATCAAGAGAGACGAATGAGGAGGAGAAGGGGAGGTACATTAGCACTTGTGCTTCAGCCTCGCCTTGACATTGGAATCCTTAAGAGTCTGGGCACAGGCACAGTTCAGACTTCCACACAGGTTGAGTAGAGAGTGAATAGCAGTGGAAATGGCTGAAATATGAAATTTACCTTAAGGGAGACCACAGGAACTCCGCAGGAGTGGGAAGGAAGAGGGCCATTTTCCATCAAAGGAGAAAGTGATAGCAGGCAGGTTTAGGGGACTCCTGGATATTGGGGGTTCACAGGAAAGCCCAGGAAGCCTATTTGGCCTTGAGGTAGCAGATGAAAGACTCAGAGAACCTGAAGGTTTTAGACTGAGGCTAAAGGAGGCTCGGGGGAGGGCATGGGGGAGATGCCGGAGGGAGAAGGAAGGTGAGGGGCTGGGCTCCCAGATTTCAGGGGAGATGCTAGCTCAAGGAAGAAGCTAAGTGTTGGTCGCTGCTGGCCATCATGAATTCAACCAGATGAATCCAATCAGGTGCCCTGATGGTGTCATGGAGCCCTGCAGAAAGTGCAAGGATCGAACCCAAATACACAAACTCTCACATTGGGAGCTGTTTTACTGCCAAAAGGAGCAACAAGATGAGGTGTGGCTGAAAAGAAGAGGCAGTCAAGCATCGAGTGTTTCAAAGTCTTTGACGACTGATGGAAAGACCTCATAGGACAAGGGGACACCCAGAGTATAGAAGAGAGGGAACACAAAGGGAACAGAGTGCCCCGAGGCCAAGCAACATGCCTGACTTGTGCTGGCTGGGAAATTAGACCATCGACCTCAGGAAGTTCTTGGTGGGGAGGGGGTTACAGGTGCTCCAGGCCTGAACATGTGGACAAAGTAAAATTTGAAAATGTGTTAAAGGGGTGTTTTCCACAAACTCGGGGAAAAATGAGTTCCCCTTTTCAGAGGCCAAGGATAATGTGCAGCAAGTATCATGTCGGAAATGCTGTGCATGGGAAGTATGTGCCAATGCCAGCCAGAATTGTATAGAGCCTGGGCTCTATGGTAGGCACCATCCCCAAACATGGTGACTGTGGACAGGAGAGAACGAAGCAGGAGGCATCTAGTCTGTATCCTCAGTTTACCGAAGAGGAACAGGACCTCACATGGGCACTGAGCTCACCCTTTTCTCTCACCATTCACTGAAGATCAGGTTGCTTCAGGAAAGCAGCCCAGATTTTGAGCCAGGAGTTGGTCCCTAGCCACAAGTTTGAGCCTCAGCCAGGTTTTGATGTTTAAGAGATGAAAAAGGTCCAGGCTGTTATCAAGGGAGACTATCTGGGGTCTGAGTTCACTCCAGGGTCTCAGGAACTAGATACCATCAGTTCTGCTGCCTGGCGGATGTGGAAGGAGGTGTTGGCTACACTCTGGGCCCCTGACTGCAAGCTGGCCACCCAGGGCTCTCGGGGAGCATAGAACACAGAGAGCAGGTTGAATGACCAGGGAGGAAATGAGCAGTCTGGTGGCCTCTAGCGACTTCCACCAGCCTCAGTGGACGGCTATGAGCAGGGCTGAATGGGAGGCAACTGGAGTTAGGTCTCCCATCCACCCATTTGGGCTGCATGGCTCTCAGACTTGCTGTGTCCTAAAGCAAGTGTGAACTCCCAGCTGGCCTCACAGCTGGATATTTCCATTCCCATCTGTTTCTCAGCAGGACTCCCCCTTCCCAAGGGATGAGCAGGGACATATTGATGGATGCATGGCTGAGAAGTATTTGGAGGACTTTATGCCCCACTCCTGTTTCCTTAGACTACCAGTCACACAGATTTTCTTAATGGGATAAAGGAAATAGGAGTGCATTCCATGGGGGGCCGTTCCTAATCTCCTTTGCCTTGCAATCTGCACCATTGAAGGCGAAGGCTGTCCACATTCCTAGCTTGTCTTAATTCGGCTGTAGGCAAATTATACAGATTCAGTATAAGGGATGCGGCCGTCACCTGCCAGTTAGCTGAGAGAGTTTGGGAAGAGTCATTTTCGTCACCTGCCAGTTAGCTGAGAGAGTTTGGGAAGAGTCATTTTCTTGACAACCAAATGTCATCGATATTTCCAGGTTCTCTCCAGCTCTTCTCTTCCTACAAGGAAGGTGGACGTGATGGTAACAGAAGCTGGGACACCCTCATGGCAACTAGGAGGCAGAACACAGGGAAGGGAAGCTCAGTATTGTCTCGGATTGGCTGAACTGCAGACTCCAGCCCCACCGCTCCATGAGTGGCAGCAAAGCCTTCTTTGTTTAAGCTGCTTTCTGGAACCCTTGCAGCTGAAAGCGTTCCTAGCTGAGACATCCCACCCCTGCAAGCCGGCTGCCAACTTCAGACAGGGAAGGGAAATCCTGGCTTCCTTCCCATTCTATCCTGAGAGGAGAAGACAGTATGCTGGCTACTTCCACACAAAATGAGCAATTGAACACTGCCCCATGCGCTTGGGATTATTTCTCCTTTGCTCTCACCAACAAAGCTTTGGTGGGCAGACTCTTTATATTGGAAACAAGGCACAGAAGGACTGGGGGTGCAGCCCATGGGGCAGATGGGATTTCAGAGAGTCTACACCACAACTGGTTCTTCTGCCCAACATACACATGTCTCCATCTGTGAGAGGAGGAGACAGTAAAGAACAATCCAGACACACATGGGCATCTCCTCCTGCCTCTCGTGGCTACCACACTTTCCCCCCATAGACCACTCAGGAGAAGCCAGGACAAAAGCAGTGATTGTGAGAGGTCAGGAGGACCCTGCAGGCCACCAGGGCATCTGGGACCCTAGGTAGATCTGCTCAGGGCATCCCTGGTGAATATGGCTAAAATATGCTGTCTTCTCTTCTTGCTTCATCATGAAATCAGACTCACCTGCTTCTATCAAACACCATTTCCTTACATTTAAGATGACGTCAGTAGCTGGGTAAATGTGGACTGCATGAGCTGGTTGCCTCTTTTGACCTATTATCTCTTCTTATTTAAAAACATTATAGAGGAAAGAGATGGCTGTTATACAATTTTCAAATGGAAAAAAAAATCATTCTGAGCGAAGTAATTTAGACCCAGAAAGAGAAATATGGTATATGTTGGCTTATATGTGGAAATTGGCCATCAAGCAAATGGCAACTAGAACCTAAGAGGTTAGGTATAAAAGGGGAGGGGCAAAGGGGACACGTGTGGATCTCCCTGGGAGGGGGAAATACAATAGATTTTATGGATGAACTGTGTGCAGAGGAGACTGAAATTGGAAGATGGATGGGAGGAGGAGGGAATTGAGGGGCATTTGAGGGATGCTATGGAAACCTAGTACAGTGGAAACTTCCAAAAATATATGAAGGGGACTCTAATGGAGTCTCCAAATAGTGGGGGGTGGGGAACAGATTCCCAACTGGCCATCTCTTGTCGCCAAATGAAGTTTCCAGTTGGGACTGGGTCACATCCAATTTTGTTATTGCCAAAGGAGTCCCACGGAAATCCCCCAACAACCCAGGCTGCTGCTAATATAATAGGTTGCTCTCCAGACGCTGACAGCAGTACCCCATTGCTGAAGAAAACACTCACGCAACTCATTGAGCACGGAAGGGTTGAACTGGTGCCTACATAGATCCTTTACCCCCATATTCTAGTGCCTTTGGTATGGGAAGGTACTTTGCCAGGTACCAAACAGGAAGCATAAACACCAACTCAGCCATAAACCCTTAGATCTACAATCTCTCCTGGCTACAAAATGTGCTAGGGCAACCATGGGGCACAATGCTAGGGCACAAGGCTTGTGGGAGTAACCAGCCAACATCTGATTTGCCGTAAGGCCCACCGTATGAGATGGACTACACCGCTTGGGTGATTAAGAATCAGAGACTAGATAGTCCAGAGTTCTGGGGTGAAACCAAACACTACTGTTCTCTTTAAATTAGTAATAAAAAATTACCCTAATGATATGTAGTATTCTGCTATACTCATAGATCAGTGCTGTATTCAGCCATCACCAGAGAAGCTTCCTACTGGAGCAGATGGGAATGAATACAGAGACCCAACATCCCCTGCAGAGAGAGAGAGAGAGAGAGAGAGAGAGAGAGAGAGAGAGAGAGAGAGAGAAGAAGAGGAGGAGGAGAAGGAGGAGGAGGGAGGAGGAGGAGAGGAGGAGGAGAAGGAGGAGAAGGAGAGGAGGAGGAGAAGGAGAAGGAGAAGGGAGGAGGAGAAGGAGGAGGAGGAGGAGGAGGAGGAGGAGAAGAGGAGGAGAGGGAGAAGGAGAAGGAAGGGGAAGGAGAGAGAAGGAGAGGAGGAGGAGAAGGAGAAGGAGAGGAGGAGGAGGAGAAGAGGAGGAGGAGAAGGAGAAGAGGAAGAGGAGAAGGTGAAGGAAAAGGAGAAGAGGAGGAGGAGAAGAGGAGGAGGAGGAGAGAAAGGAGAGAGACAATGCACCTGGTGCATTTGGAACATTTAGCTCTAAATGGGGTGTCTCCATCAAGACTGTCTCCTCAGAGCTCAGAGCCCCACAGAAGAGAAGGCAGGAGGAGCGTAAGAGCCAGAGGCCAGAGGGGATGGAGGACACCAGAAGGACAAGGTCCTCTAAATCAACTGAGCAAAGCTCATATGAGCTCAGAGACTAAAGCAGCAGTCACAGGGCCTGCACGGGTCTGCACCAAGTCCTCTGTGTATAATATGGCTTCCAGGTTAGTGTTTATGGGACTCCTGAGTGTGTGAATGAGTGGGTCTCTAATTCTTGTGCCTTATCTTGAGCTCTTGTCCAATGATGTGACAGTCTTTGTTTTGTCTTATCATATTTTGTTATCTTTTGTTGTTATCCCTTAAAAGTCATTTCACTTCTAATGAGAGACAGAAGATCTGGATGGGAGGGGATGTGGGGAGGAAGTGGGAGGAGTAGAGGGAGGGGAAACTATAACCAGGACATACTGTAAGAGAAAAGAATCTATTTTTAATAAAAGGGAATAATAAAACCTAATGTTAGAAAAACAAACCAGAAGTATAGAAAACAAAACTGCAATTTCTGCTTTGATATCTGCAAAGTCTACATCATAACTCTACCCCACCCAGATGAATGGCATCGCTTAAGAGATCTGAGTGCATCTGCCAAGGCTTTCCCCTGTATAGGCTGTTTATGGAACATAAAGCCATCTATACAAACACATCCACCTCCATACCGCAGATATCTGATTTTAAATATAAAAGACAGGAGTATATTCACCGTTCTATAAATTGTTTCTTATCTCTTAATAATTCATGCTTTTGAATGTGACATCACTTTCAACATATTCTTAGCAAGGGAGCCTTAGCAGAGGAGAAAGCAAAGAAAACCACCGTGGTTTTCAGTGTATTACTGTTTGTATTAGGAAGATTATCCCAAGCAGTGTCAGTGTGCAAAACTGCTCATGTCAGCGTTTGATGAGTGTGCCAGAATGTATTGTATGCATATATGGATTCGTCAAGAATAAATAGTTCTTTAATGCTGGGCGGTGGTGGCACACACCTTTAACCCCAGCACTTGAGAGGCAGAGGCAGGTTGATATCTGAGTTTGAGGCTAGCCTTGTCTACAGAGTAAGTTCTAGCATAGCCAGTGCTACATAGAGAAACCCTGACTCATAAAACCAAAAACATTTCCAGATAATTGTAGATTTACATGTAATTATTACAAATGATGTATTATCTTTACGCTCTTCTCCCATTGGTAAAATCGTACAAAGCTAAGGGGTACTGAAGACACAGTAGGGAGGCCAGCAGCTGTCTACCATGTGCTGACTTACGGTCCTGTTATGAATGACAGGAGAAATGTCGTTTTTCAAATTGCAAGACTCACTACTGCGGTCGTCCTCCGTGTCTCTACTCAAGTGCCTCTTTAGTGGCAACTCTCTATAATCCTTTTCACTTTAACGAGCACGATACAGTGTGCAATGTGGGAGATGATTCAGTTCAGTTTTCTGGATTCATCCAGGTTGCTCCCTGTACCAACGTCTGATACTTTTTACTGTAGAGAAACATGATTCATGGCGTGGCTGCACCTCCCATTCCTTCAAACATTCACCTTAGGATGAACACATAGGTTCTTCCCATTTATCTATTTATAAATAAATAATAATAAGTTTTTAACATGTAGATCTTCATATAAATAACGGACCTTCATTTTTCCTGTGATAACAATTTTGATTCATATGGTGATTACATGTTTAATTTTATGTATTTATTTGTTTATTTATTTATTTTTTATTTATTTTGAGACAGGGTCTTATTGTGGAGCCCTGGCTGGCCTAGAACTCACTAGGTAGATAAAGATGGTCTTGAACTCACAGAGATCTGCTTTCCTCAGTGCTGTGGTTAAAGCAATTGTCCTGTTGCTTGTCCCCGTTAAATTTTGTAAAGCAACTGTCAAACTATTCTGCAGCGTTTCTTCACCTGACCGGCAATAAACATATGAGCAACCCAGCTTTTCCACATCCTCCTCTGGATTTGGTGGTATTGAGCTCAGCTGTTCAAATCCTGACATCTCTCTGGGGCTTTTATTTCCTCAAAGCTCTTGTTGTGATTTGGATCTTCCTTGACATGTGTTGAAGACTGGAAGCCTTTCATGGTGCTAGGAGGTACCGGAACCTTTAGGGGATGGGACACTGGGAGGTACCGGAACCTTTAGGGGATGGGACACTGGGAGGTACCGGAACCTTTAGGGGATGGGACACTGGGAGGTACCGGAACCTTTAGGGGATGGGACATAGTAGAAGGAAGTTGAACTTAGCTTTTTAATTCTTGTTTTATATACAATGTACTTTTCTTAAAATTTCCTCTAGGGGCTGGGGATTTAGCTCAGTGGTAGAGCGCTTACCTAGGAAGCGCAAGGCCCTGGGTTCGGTCCCCAGCTCCGAAAAAAAAGAACCAAAAAAAAAAAAAAAATTTCCTCTAAATGTCGAGCACAACCAGTGTTAAGAGTTTTGTTCAAATCATCAAACCAGACTTATTAAACCCAGGAGAAGGAAAACGATTACATCTACCGGTTCTTTTTCTTCCTGCATTCTTTCCTTCCTGATATCCCAAGGCTCATTACTCCCTTTCCGTTTGGATAAATCCTGCCAGTCATTCTTTTAACGTAGTACTGAGCAATAGATTCTCCTACCTTCCCTTCATTTGAATGAAGGTAAGAAGGATGGTTACACTGGGATATCATTGGGTAATGGATTTTGACTTGACAAATCTTTGCTTTCAGGATTTGAAAAACACAGTACCTCTTCCCTGGTATATAATTCTGAAGAAAAATCTGCTGTCAGCGAAGGGCAATTCCTCTCTTGCTGCTTTTAGGAGTTCCTTTGTCTTCATTTCTCAGCAATTTAATTTCAGTGTGTCTTGGCATGGGTTTATCTGATTTTATACTGCTTACTGTTTACTCAGTGTCTTGAACCTGCACATTGACATCTCTTCCAAAAATGGGAATTGTACAACGTTTACCCCCTTGAGCACTTTTCTAGTCGGATATTTTTCTCTTTTCTTTTTCAAAGCTTCCTAAAATATGTGCATGTGAAGAGGAGTTTAAATGGAGTTATCAGATAATGGATGAGGCAATACCAAAACTAATCATCGTATGCTACAAAAGAAAACCCCCCACTTACAGGAATAGATTACAGTTCTGAGTTGATTCCCAAAAGGCTCACTTAGACCCTACACAAACATTACAGGTTATCCCTAGTGTGATTGCTTCCCCTCCACCACCTGATAGTAAGGTTCAGAATCATGGGATCATTGTATCACATACCTCTCCTTAAGACTCAGGGGTCTATGTGAAAGATCGTTAGAGCCAGAGGTGGTGGATTACTCCAAAGAAAGCATTTCCCAGACACAATGGGGATGAAGCACATATGAGCTCACAAAGACTATGATAGTACGCACGTGACCTGCACAAATTCAAGCCAGAGAAAAGCCCAACACAGAGAATGAGAAGTGGGCACAGATTTCCAGCCCTAGTCAAGACACTATTTGCAGTCATTAGATTCCAGGAGAGGGGTAAAAATCCCTTTTCTTCAGCGGAGTGACACTGTGTATGTCAACAACATTTCTGGACAACTCCAGTGCCCAAGAGTAGTTGGCCAACACAAATCAGACTCCATTTTTGTTTGTTTGTCTGTCTGTGTGTGCTTTTTTTTATTGTTTTGCATTATTTTTAAGGTCAAGAAAGAAAATGAAGTTGGGTGAGTAGGAAGGTGGTGGTGGTGGTGGTGGTGGGGATGAATCTGGGAGTAGCTGGGGGAGGGGAAAGAATATTACCAAAATATATTCTATGAAATTTTTGGAAAAATAGAATTAAAAGTTTAAAATAACTTAAAATTTATTTCATTAATTCTTAGAGAATTTCATACAATGCAATTTATTTTGACCATAGTCACTGTTGCTTCTCTCCCAACTTCCCCCAGATAGACCTCCTCCAACTTCATGCTCTCCCTTTTTTTGTTAGAACCACAGTACAGTCTTATGCTACCGTATTCTCATGGCTATGGGACCATCCACTGGAGAATGGTTGACTTCCCAAAAGCTTAAAGGAAACTGACACTCTACCAGCTGCCACCAACTACTGATAGTTGCGCTGTCACGGGTAGGAGGCCAAGAGCTTTACTCTCTTCCTTACAAAATGTTGGCTGGCTCCATTTAGTGTAGGTCCTGTTCAGGCAACCACAGCTACTTAGAGTTCATGAGTGGAGTGGTCCTGTCATGTACTGAAGACTGTTTTGCCCTGGTCCCCTTTAATCCCTGGTTCTTACAATCTTTCTGCCTCCAAAGGTTCTTGTGCTTTGGAATACAGGAGTGTAACATGATCTCCCATTTGTGGTTGAGCACACCACAGATACTTAGTTTCAACACCTCGATCATCTGTGGGTTTCCGTGTTAACCATCGCTCATTGTACAACGAAACATTTCTGATGAGATCTGAGAGCTGCATGGACCTATGGGTGTACAGATACGAATTTAGATTGTAGTTTTTTTTTACATATGTCAATTTAGCAAAATTATAATAATAGTAGGCTCATTCCTAGAGCTTATGAGCATCCCAGCCAAGGGTTCTTGGTAGATTTGCAGTATGAGGCATGCGTTTCTTCCTGTGGAACAGTCCTTAAATAAAATCAAAAAGTGGTTGATTGCTCTTATAACACTTGATCCACTACTGCACCCATGGGCAGACACATCGTGCCACACGGGTAATTATTGCAACACAGGAGCTGTATAGCTGAGTAAGGCTGCTGATGAATTTTCTCCTCCAGCAGCCTACATCAAACCCTCCAGTACCATGAAAACTAGCCCGCATGAAGGAAGCTTCCTGATCAAGACCATTTTGATTCTTCATATCTAGTGACCACAGTGTATGGCGTCTTCAGCAACAGGATTTTATTATCATGTTCTAGTCAGCAACTGGGAGCATTGGCATTACTTGGTAATGTTTCAGGACTCTCTGAACACTTCTGACTAACAACTCCAAGGGAGGTATCTCATGCCTGACACAGAGGTTTATATTAGGCAACTCCATGGCTTCTGTAAGGAGCATTATCCCTATATGGGAATCATACCAATTAAACTCTGCTAAATGAATACATATGATATCACACACACACACACACACACACACACACACACAAACTCTGTAATATGATACATACAATACCACACACACACCACACACACACACACACACACACACACAGAAGAGAGCAAGAGAGAGAGAGAGAGAGAGAGAGAGAGAGAGAGAGAGAGAGAGATCGCTTGTAAAATAGGTTTCCATATGGAGTTTTCAAACACTCTTAGTGTTAGTTGTCTCCCAGCACTCCTCTGCCCTACCCCATCTCTCCCTGCTTAAATCCCCTCTTTATTTCTCCTTTCCCTTTCATAACCCCCATGTTTTACTGTCCTCCCAACTGAGGGTCTTTCCTTTCCCCACAATGGCTCCTTTCTATTTCCTGGCTTCTGTAGTCACTCCAGGGTAAACACAGAAATCCACATATGAATGACAGCATGCAATGTCTGTCTTTCTGGGTCTGGGCTACCTCGCTCAGCATTATGTTTTCCAGTTCATTGATTTGCCAGAAATTTGTCTATTTTTAAACAGTTGAATAGAATTATACATTTAATTATCAATCTATGAGTTGATGGCCGTCTAGGCTGTTTTTTGCATCCTACTGTGAATAGAACAGCTGTGCACATGGGTCTGCATGCATTTCTGCATGTGGGTATGTGACAAGGAGTGGTCTCTCTAGTGGCTGTACCAGGTTCACTCCTGCCAACAGGGATGAAGGTCTCCCCTCTCCACATCCTCACCACCATTTGTTGTCATTCATTTCTTCATCTTAGCCATTCTGCCTGAGGTAACAGGAAACCTCAGAGTAGTTTTGATCTGTATTCCCCTGATAGCTAAGGGTGACGAACACTTCTTGAACTAGTTCTTAGCCATTTGTACTTCTTCTGAGAACTCCTTTCAGTTCCATTGCCGATTTTTAATTGATTTTTCTTGACATTTAGGCTTTTATTGTCTTAAAGTTCTTTGTATATTTTAGACACTAATCCTCTGTCAAATATATAGTTAGCAAATATTTTTTCCTCTTTCCTCCATTCTGATAGAAATTTCTTTTTCCTTTGTGCATTGGTATATTGCCTGCATATGTTGTGTAAGGGTGTCTGATCCCCAGGACCTGAGTTAGAGACGGTTATGAGCTATCATATGGGTGCTGGGAATTGAACCCAGGTCTTTTGGAAGAGCAGCCAGTGCTCTTAACTGCAGAGTCATCTCTCCAGCTCCTTTTATCCTCCATTTGGTTGGCTACCCCTCCAGTTAATTAATGCTTTGCTCTGTGGTATGGAGGCTTTCTAATGTCATGAGGTCCCACTTGATGGTTGATTGCCGTGTGCCTGATATCATACTCCAAAGTCCTTCCTGGAGCCTTTATCCTGGAGTGTACTCCTTACCCTTTCCTCCATGCACGCCAATTTCAGGCTTAATATTGAGATCTTTGACCTATTTGGAACTCATTTCCGTGCAGAGTGAGAAAGAAGGTTAACTTTCATTCTTCTTCACAGGGATGTCTAGCTTCTTCAGCATGATTATTTAAAGATGTCATCTTTCCGCCATGCGCTGGGTACTTTTGGCATCCTTTCTCAAAAGTCAGATGGCCTCTGTGCGTGTGTGTGTATGTGTAATATGCATGTGTGTGTATGTGTAATATGCATGTGTGTATGTGTATATATGTTATGTATGTGTGTATGTGTGTGTATATGAATGTGTAAATATGTGTCTGCATGTTGTGCATGTGTATATGTGTGTATACATGTGTGTACATGTGTATATGTATATATACATGTGTATATATGCATGTATGTGTGTGTGTGTGCACATCAGTAGCATGCTGTTGCTGCTGTTGTCTCTAGTATGAATTGATGTTAAGAGCAGTGACACTGTTGTCGTTCGGTATTGTTTAGTCTTTTTGTGCTCCCATCTGATTTTTGTTTCAATTTCAAAAAGAATTACAGTGCAGTTTTAAATGGAAGCCCCTTGAATCTGTAGATTGTTTTAGGCAGGATGGCCATTTTCATGATAATATTCATTAGCATGGGAGTTCTCTTCATCTTCTGGCATCTTCAATTTCTTTCTTCAGTGTCATAAGTTTTCATTGTATGTCCTTCCAGATCCTTGGTTAGGTTTATGCCAGGGTGTCTTAGTTAGGGTTTTATTGCCTAACGATACCTTGGCCAAGACAACTCTTATAAAGGACAACATTTAATTGGGGCTGACTTACAATTTCAGAGACTCAGTCCATGGGAAGCATGGTGCACCCGAGAAGACATGGCTCTGGAGAAGAAGCCAAGAGTTCTATATCTTGATCCAAAGGCAATCAGAAGGAGACGCTGATTCCACACTGGGCAGAGCTTAGGCATAGGAGGCCTCGAAGCCCACCTACACAGTGACTTGCTTCCTCTAACAAGGTCACACCTACTCCAATAAGGCCACGCCTCCTGATAGTGCCACTCCCTATGGCCAACCATTGAAACACATGAATCTCTGGGGGCCAAACCTGTTCAAACCACCACACGAGGTATATTTTAGGCTGCTATCAGTGCGACTGTTCCCCTGACTTCATTTTCAGTATGTCTTATTAACATCCAACTTTACTTTTATACGTATGAATGTTTCCTTTCGTGTGTGTATGTGCACTGCGAACATGTAGTGCCCACAGAGGCCAGAGAGGGCATTAGATTTCCCCAGAACTGGAGCTACCATGTGTATGCTGGAACTGGAGCAGAACTGGAACAGGGGATCTCTGGAAGAGCAGCCATTTTTCTGAACTGCCGAGCCATCTCCCCACCCTCCAGCCTCTCTTCTGCTTGTCATTGGTATATAAGGAGACTGCTGATTTTGGCTTCTTCTGTAGACTGTTGTTTGGACAAAGTGTTTATGAGCTGCAGTAATTTCCTGGTGGAGTCTTTGGTGGTCTCTTATGTGCAAAATCATCTTATCTGCAAACAGGGAGACTTCGACTTTTTTCAAATTTGAATCCCTTTAATCCTTCTATTTTATTGATGCGACTAGGACGTCAAGCACTGTAGCAGATAGGCATGGTGAAAATGGACTCCCTTGTCTTGTTTCTCACAGTGTAGGAGTGGTTTGATTTTTTTCCCCACTTAACACAATAGAAGCTATCAGTTCTTCAGGAATACTTTTTATTATATTGAGATATGTTCCCTCCACCCATAACTTCCCTTTTATAATAAAGGGATGTCTGATTTTTGTTAAAGTCCTTTCTATGCATCATTTGAAATGATCACATGACTTTGTCCTCGAAGCCATTTATTTGTGAATTATGATTATTCATTTATTTACATTGAACAATCCCTGTATCCCTGTAATGAAGCCAACTTCACCATAGTGAATGATCCTTTGGATGTGTTCTTGAATTCAACTTGCAAGTGTTCTATTGAGGAATTTGCATCCATGTTCATCAACCTATTCCCAAAATGTCACCTGGGATTCCTCCATGGCTTCATGTTCCGCTGCCTTTCACCCAGTTTACTCCACATCAGCCGCCTTGGCTTGCTATACCAACCACACCCTCTCTGCAGATTGCCTGAACTTCCCATGTCTCTTGGCTGAGATTCAGTTTCCTTTCATCGACATAATTTGCTTTCCCATGTCCTTTAACGCTGTACTCACTCCAAGGCCTCCCTAATCACTGTTTAAAACTACAAACCACCTTCAGCGCTCGCTCGCTCACTCTCTGCTTTGTTTCTAAAGCATTGCTTACCAGCCAGTACGTCACATATTTATTGATTAACATTGATTATTTTCTGGTTTTCCCACAGGATGTATACACATGGAGGTGTGTGTTCGATGTTGGACCTTCAACACCTTGAACAGTGCCAAGGACGTGGTAAGTCCTCCCTCTAACAAATCCAAATAAATGAATTAAACTTTTCATATAATTAAATTACTGAAGCTGCCAAGTCTGTTTTATTTTTTTTTTCTGGTAGTTATTCTTGAATTCGGAATTCAGATGGTTGCATTATTTTTTCTCTCTCAAGAAATCTACGTAGCAGCTGCATTTCCTTCCATTAGAGATGCTGACATTGTCTTGCCAACAACCTTCCACGGTTCTTCTTTGCAACTCTGTCCTGCGTTGCAGTGATCTGGGTCTGGGATTTAAATTTCTCCCCTCTTTCGTTCATGTTTCATCATTTCATTCAATCAATATTTCCAGACTGCCTCCTTTCTTTCTGAGTTTGTTTTAGCAATTAAAAACAACTTAAATACATTCCCGTGTCACACAGCAGTGCCGAGTGACCACTGTCACACAGCTGGACTGGCTCATCTTCATTGAGAAGCTGACTATGCCGACAGTGGTTTGTATAAAATACCTGCATGGTGGTGGCACAAGCACTTGGGAGGCAGAGGCAGGCAGACGTCTGAGTTCGAGGCCAGCCTGGTCTACAGAATGAGTTCCAGGACAGGCAGGGCTACACAGAGAAACCCTGTATTAAAAATATGCGGAGAACCCCCCAAACAAACAAAAACCCACCGACCCACAATCAGAAGCAACTTAGGAATCAGCATAATAACCTGTGTAATAATTGACCCTAAAGGGTCAGACTTTGATCAATAATCAATAATGACAAATTCTCTAACCCCCTCTACTTAGGAGTAGTCAGAAAAAGCCTAAGTTCACCCCACTCTGCTTCCATCTGCACACCCCTGCTTCCAGCTGGCTGCTTCCAGTGTCCCTAGGGCAGGTCAGGAGCCTCCCTCTGTCTGCTATAAAGACGCATCGCACCTCAAAGTCCTGCAAAGCACAGACGACAGTGGCGGCCATCCCTCCTGTTGTACCAAATTCTGGCAAAGAGGCCTTGTCTTCCCTCTTTGTCGCTCTTTGTTCAGTCTCAGAAGAGTATGTGCAAATGTGTGTGTGTGTGTGTGTGTGTGTGTGTGTGTGTGTGTGTTTGTGCGTGCGTGCGTGCGTGTGTGTTGCTGTCTCCAGTTCAGGGCTTTCTGCACAGCAGACAAATGCTCTACCACCAAGCCCAATCCGTGTAGTAGCTCTGGTCTCTGAGAAGAGCTATTATTAACTGTGCAGCCAGCAGTGAAGATCGATGAGGCTACAGATGTTGGTGGTTCTTGGTGATGGGACATGGGAGGTCATCGTATTGCTCTTTTTCTTGTCCATATGTCTGATTTCCCCCATAATAAATATTAAAGTTATATTTCTCTTACTCTGCATTTTCCATTGGGACCCACTTTTCCATATTGCTGGAACATATTTATTCCTTCAAATGAAAGGGAGGAACTGAATGTCTCTGGTGCCGGTCTACTTCAGGGCAGCGAACAGAATAGAGAATGCTGCTATTAGGAGCTAGTGGGTGACTGGCGGTGAAGCCAGCCTCGGTAGTGGTCTCTGCTCACTGACACCATGGCCTATGGCAAGCTCTCTTTTTGTTTAATTAGATTTGCCTGCCTTTTCCAACTTACAGGCAATAAATAAGCTGTTTAATAATTTGAAACTCAGTGACCGTATTTAAAGAGAGAGAAAAGAGATGGGAATATATAATTAGATATATGGCATGTGTAGGGTTCTGGGTAGATTCTCAACATGGCAATAAATGAATAAATAAATAAAATGCAAAGGAAACTACAGTTCAAGTTGAAAAACAATGGAACAGTCAATGCTTAAGTAAAGTGCCACCCATGCTGCTTGAGGAACCAGTGCCCAATGTCCCTCTGACCAGAGTGGTGCCCCAGCACAGGAGGACCCTGGGTGTCTGCTGGGACACATGGTGATTGGGGCTGCCTATTAATTTATCTCAGTTTGGGACTATAATCTTCTTGACCTCTGGGTCTCTCCTTATTCCTGCTCTCTCCCATTTTTCTTCTTCTGAAATGACCAAAAGAAATACAACTTGCCATTTAGGTGAGAAAAAAAATTCATCTCCCCATCAAAAAATCAATTAGTCAGTGGAGAATTTTATTAGTCAATCATGTAAAAGTAATTAAAAATATTGATTGATGGGGGTGGCTGTGGCTGGGAGCTGCTGCTGTCCCTGTAGTGGGTGGGCAGACAGCCTTGGACCACTGGGGAGGAATTGAGAACGAGGGCTTTTAAATCATTCCCCAATGTGCCTATTCCAAGGTCAAGTGGGGACACGCGAGACAAGGGACTCAGCTGATTCCGGAGCCTTACTCTCTGTGAGAAATGAGTCATGAACACAGGTTTCTCATGTGCACTGCATGAGACAACATCTGCTCGTGGCAGAGGAGCTATGCTCCAAAGGGACAGGGATTCCAGATTCTGGCCTAGCCTTGTCTGGGGCCTCAGACTGGGTGGCATAGAAAGCCACTTGGGCCCTGTGTCTGTCAGGGTAGGGACTCTCCCTGATGAGAGTCTGACATGAAGAGGACGGCACGGTAGCTCAACTTTGCTTTGCTCAACACTCAGCTTGGAGGTCAGACTAGAAAACGTACCCCAAAATACTGATGATGTTACATCTTTTTTTTTTAAAGGTTTTTATTTTGTTTTGTCTTTTTTAAAAAGATTTATTTATTTATTATATATAAGTACACTGTAGCTGTTCAGACACACTAGAAGAGGGCATCAGATCCCATTACAAATGGTTGTGAGCCACCATGTGGTTGCTGGGATTTGAACTCAGGACCTCTGGAAGAGCAGTTGGTGCTCTTAACCACTGAGTCATCTCTCCAGCCCGATGATGTTACATCTTGATGCTAAACTCCTTGACTCACAAAGCTTAGCAGTTTGACCGGCAAAGTGGATTTTGCTCCTGAAACTGCACATTGGGTTGGGTGTGGTGGGGACCAGCAGTCTCTACTCAACCTACTCTAGCAGATTGGGGAACACAGATTTTTGCTGTTCCTTTTCAGGAACCCTGGGCTTCCTCATGACATGGTGGCTAGTTGCCAAGGATAGACCTCTTGAATAAGAGACACCCAGGCAGAAAGTGAATGTCTGTATCCGACCTAGCCCCTGATCCCGTCACCATTGCTTCTTTCCACAGATTTTTGGTCATGCAGCCTTCTGACAAGAGCTCTACCCCACCATTTACCTTCTCTCTAATGTTCACGGAAGCCCTGCTGTGGCTGTAGAGTTCACCACTGACGTTGGTCCTAGCTCCTGGATGATTTACTGTGTTGATTACCTTTTACTGCTGTGACTCCAGTACTTAGTAGAACGACTTAAGGAAGGCTTCTTTTTGTCTCAGGGTTTCAGCCCATGTTCCCTGGACACTGTGGTTCTGGGCTCACATAGGGGCAGAACACCACGGGGCAGAAGCGTGTCACTCATGGCAAACAGGAGGCTGAGAGTGAGACAGGAAGGGTCTAGGGATGGTATATTCCTAAGGACCCATGCCTGCGTGGGTCCTTTGTATATGCTTGGCCCAGTGAGTAGCACTGTTGGAAGGGGTGACCTTGTTGGAATAGGTGTGGCTTTGTAGATTAGGCTTTAAGACCCTTGTCCTAGCTGCCTGAGAGCCAGTATTCTGCTAGCAGCCTTCAGATGAGGATGTAGAATTCTCAGCTCCTCCTGTACCATGCCCACCTTGATGATAATGGACTGAACCTCTGAACCTGTAAGCCAGTCCCGATTAAATGTTGTCTTTTATAAGACTTGCCTTGGTCATGGTATCTCTTCACAGCATTAAACCTTAACTGAGACACTGAGTCCCACCCATTTCTTCTTACCCACATTCTGAGTGTGGCTGGAACTGGATCCATGCTGCCTTGGAGGAGTGTGAGTGCTTCTGAGTTCCAAACCTTAATGGATACAGGTACCAAGATCCTCAGGTCTGTTTGCTCTATGAGTCTTGACCCCTGTCTCTAAACCCAGAAGGACCCAAGTCCTTAGGCATGAGGGAACAAATACTTCCCCACTGCTGGGCTTAGCAGGTCCCCCAGACACAAGTCCTGAGTTGAGACATCCCTGACATAAAGGAAATGAAGGAAACCTTTGCTGCTCCAAGAAGGCAGGCCTCTGAGGTATATGCGTGAGGCAGTTCACAAGGTGTACACTATCATCCACCCACTTTGTTCCTTTGCCTGGGGTCTTAGGAGAAAACCCTTATCTGATGTGACTTTAGTCCCCATGGTGGTTTAAACTAGAATGTCCCCAGTAGGCTTATATGCTTGAACTCTTTGTCCCCAGTTAGTGGAACTGTTTGGGGGGATGTGGCCTTACTGGAGGGGGTGTTTCATTGCGGGTAGCCCTTGAGTTTTCAAAGCCAACACTATTCCATTATCTCTCTTTGTCTCACAGTTGTGAATGTAAGCTCTCGGCTACTGTTTCAGTGCCAAAACTGCCTGCCTGTTGCCATGCTCCCTGCCTTGGTGGTGGTGAACTAATCCCCTGTAAACCCTAATAAACCTTTTCTTCTATAAGTTGCCTTGGTCATGGTGTTTGTCACAATAGAAAAGTAGCTAAGACGGTCCCCTTAGAGACCTCGAACAGACACAGTATGCCCAGGCTGTGGGGTACATTTCCTTCCTTCCTGGGGTTCCTGTATCTCAGTCATCATGACCCTAAATGCTCCCATATTGAAAGGGTCTGTGCCTGCTTTTCAGTCTGATTTTTCCCAAAGTCACCTCCAGGATTGTATGCAGGCTGCTGAAGCTCTATAAAACTTGCTGTTTGTTTAGACTGGCTGACATTTCCACAGTCTTTTATTAAAGAAAAGATCCTTGGGAGATGGCAGGATGTTTGCACAGAGCTTATGCCCTCTGCCTCTGGCCCCAGAGCCCTAGAGCAGTGGGGAGGGAGCAGGGACTTCATCAGGAACCAGTGGTAGCTTGGCGAGCCTGTGCAGAATGCAGGCAAGAGCACAGCGGGGCAGCAGGGATGTGGCAACTTGTTTCTGCCCTGAAAAGAAAGGTGGGCAGCCACGCCCCTTCACCAGATGCAGAGACTCCGACTACCCCTAACCCCGGATGCAGCCATGCAGCGACCCTCCAGGTCTCTGTTTGGTTCTGACTTAGGGTTTGAGAGTTAGGGCACACGGTAAGTAGAGGCCACCCTTCCCCCTGCTCCTTCCCAGAACTTTGGCTCCAATGCAGAGGTTCAAGACGCTTGGGTTGGGTTTCCAGCTCTGGAGACCAGCTTCTGTGCCCTGACAGCCATGAGGTGGGTGGCTGTATATAGATGGGATCCATCTTAGCTGCATCCTCCCTCAAGTCTCTTTGGCCAGACTCAGCAGAGGTGTTCTTTCTCTGCCTTCCCATGGGTCCTTCTGAAGAGGAATGACCAAGTTCACACCCCTTTACCCTGACAGGGGTCTTCTGAGGGGAAAGGTGGCCTGCTCACCTCCCTCAGCCACCATGCATGCTCTTCTGAAGAAGGGGGTCTGTTTTCACATCTCGTGGTCCTCACAGAGGCTCTTCTGGGGTTTCATTCTCCTCGGGTTTGTCTTACACTTCCTTCATTCCCAGTATAAGACCATGGAGTCACCATCACATCATTTGGGGATTGGGCACCGAGTCCTATTCGGAGTAACCTAGAGAGAACCCAGATCCTGTCCTGGCCGCTGTGCTGAGAGGCCACGGCTCTTCCGTGGGTACTCCAGGGAGCGTGCTGTGTACCTTGAGCCTCCCAGGGCAGACAGCCAGGCATCTCATCTCTTTGCAGCGCCTGTCAAACAGCAGAGGCCAGGTTCTGGAACCAGGCCTGGCAACCAGAGGGATCAGGGACACAGAAATAGAGAGGGTACCTAACGGTGCAGTCTTGGAGAGAAGAAAGGTCAACTCAGCAAGCCCAGCCTTCTCAGCCTCAGCACGAAGAGCCAAAGCTTGTGTCTGATTTGGCCTTAATTAAATCTCACCACAGGCCAGGCATATGCACTGAGGTAAATTGATGGGCTCAAGCAGTATCCTTGTACATCTGTGTAAACACGCCTCCATACCCTCCGCTCTGGCTTTCACCAGATATACACAGAGGGCGTCTCCACTTAGCTGGCACAAGGCTTGGGTTGGGTCTGACTGCTGACAGGATTTCCCAGCACCGTGTCCGGCCGTGAGAGAGCTGCATGTTTTGCATGCCTACAGCCCTAAGAGACCCAAACCATCCAGAATACTCCCACCTCTTCCCAGAGGGCGAGGGCAGTGGGATCCTCAGGGGTGGCAGATGGGGAAGGAGGCACGAAACAGAGATGAGCAGCCCATCACACCCTTCTGTTATCAGGTTCTCTCCATGCATAGGAACCACAGAAGTTTCTGGAACAAGGGTGGAGCTGGGTGGCCGATCTGGAGCCCTTCTTGTGGCACCACACGATGTGCCATGGGAGTCATGCCTCTGTCACCCTGGGTGAAGTCTGGGGAACTCTTTGTAGGAGAGGGCTGAGGGCCTGGAGGGAATAGGTCCAGATATATCTGGGTAGGTGTTGTGATAGAATCAGGGCTTGCATCTGTCATGGTCACACCAGGTCAATGCAGTCCCATGTGGAAGAAGTTTATTGAGGACGATGGAGACAGAAGTGGGTGGGGGAGAAGAAAAAAGAGGAAAGGGGCAAGAAGGGTCTTCCTTTTATTTAAACTGACTCCCAGGTAAAGGTGGGAGCTGAACCCAATGTATGCTAGGAATGTGTCTGGCCATTGCCATGGCAACAGATGCGCAGGTCCCTTTTGCTTGCAGGTGACATCTCTACCGGAGGCCAAAGCGGTTCCTGATACCAACAGTAGGGGCTTCCAACCTGGGCTTGCAGGTCCTGAGACTGAAGAGAGACATTGCTTCCTTGGGATGCCCAAGGGAGTTGGAACTTTAAGAAGGGACAAAGGGAAAAAGGCTTTGGGAAATCTCCAGTGCTCCCTGGAAGCACTGAGAAATGGTGCCCTGCCCTGTGGATGTGGCTGAAGCCCATGTGGCTCCTCATTGGGGCACAGAAGTTTCTAGAACTTAGCAAGAATTAGGCAGCAGACTTCCCAGAGCTTGACCTAGGCTCCATGTCTTCTCTGAAGTACTTTCCATGTGTGTGTGTGGGTGGTGGTCTTTGTCAAGATGAGGTGTTTTCTCACCAAAGCCCTAGAACACAGGTCAGACCATCTGTCTGGGATACCCCTAGGTGTGGAACAGTTGGCTGGAGAAGGCATAGAAACAGAGGAAGGAGAGAGGTCTAAAAGCCGGAGGGTCCACTCCCAACACTACATGGTTTCAGTCCTGAGAGCAGCCCCTTGGGCCTTACTAGGAATCATCCTGGTTTCTGCACTAGCCCAGCACCATTGAAGGCCACGAGGACCCGAGGACCCACCCACTCAGCACATACTGCAAATGTCCACGGCACACACCCCCATCACTGCCGTTCAGCTACCTCAGCGCCAATTGTCACCTGGCTCTCTCAGTGCAGGGTACCTGTTAGCCCTAGCACAGCAGGCCTCTCTCCCACAGCTCAGCAGCAGCTGTGCCAGGCCCTTGTCCTTGGGACCCCTCACTTCCAGCTTTGTGCCTTCCTTTGTTCTTCCCACATTCACCAAGCAGCAGGCTGCCCCTGATCCTTTCCATCCAGACCTTCCTGCAACTTCCTGCAGGCAGAAGCCCCCATTCCTAGCAGTGGCCCCTATTCTGCTAGCACTGCTCTTTTTTTAAGACTAAGGACAATTTTATTAGAGTTTGAGAAGACACAACAGAGCGGGCAAGCTGTAAATCTCATGCAGCTGCCAGGAAGAGGGAGATAGAAAAGAGGAAGCAGTCATGGCTTCAAAAGAGCAGGCGAGCTCAGTAGTGGGGGTTGGAAGCAGCCACATGGCAGAATCAGGCACTGGGAGTCAGGAGGAATAGCTTCAGAGGAGTGAGAAAGCCAAAGCTTCAGGGAAAGCATGCTTAAGCTTTTGCCAGCATCCAAAAGAAAAAGCAAAATGAAAAAAGTTACTTAAAAAACAAGCAAACAAGCAAGAAACTGAATCGACACTCGGAAAAGCCGCAGGCTCCACAGTACTGTATCTGCAAGGTGGCTGCGGGTAGCAGGCCCATCTTGTGGCTTCGTCTGCCTCCCTTGCAGTTCTCTACTGCTTTGGGCTCTCCTGATTCCTCTCTCCTCAATTGTCTGGTTCTCTCTCAGCCTTGGCTCAAGTCCTTCCTCTAGAAAGGCTTCTCTGGAGGAATGGTCCTTTCTCCAGCCTGGTCCCTTACATTGCATGAGACTTTTCCTAGGGAGATGTAAACAAACATCTTGTCATCCTGGACAGGACACTGACAACAGACTCAAAATATGATTCTACCTGAGTCCACCTTGGTGAGCCAATGAGTACACTGGAGGTACTTCTAAGAGTACGGGTGAGAAGTTACTTACCAGAGTATGCCCACCACAGCATGGGCAATGAAAGATTCATGAAAGCTACATCCTGGAGTCTCTGCATAACTTCTCAACAGCTCATTACATCAGAGGGGCTCCTCTCTTCCCAGCAGCCCTTATTGCTTATGTAACCTTGGATAAAGGAGAAACCTGTGAATCTTGTAAGCTTCAGGGACTTGCTGAGACTTGTTTTGTTTTTATGCCTTAACGCCATGGAGGGAATATTTCAAGCTGGAACTTCATGAGTCTTAATGAGCACCTCCCTAGGATAAAAATATTTCCTTTTGGAGGATGTTGTCTTGTGGACTTGCTTTGCTCTATGCCACATGCCTGTTCATCAATGGCTTGATACTTTACCTCAACCCATTGAGGGCAAGTTTCTCCTGTCATGGACCCTTCTTGTGGTCTGTGACTCTCCACTCAGAGCATTCTACCCATCATCATGAGGGTTCCAGTGCTGATGCTCCCACTGTGCCAAATCCTGGAAGCCTCGTGCCTCAGGCCAGCCATCTGTGTGGAGAAGCAGCTCGAACCAAAGGCCTCTGCTCAGAATCACTTTACAGATACTGGCCTCAGAATGGCTCATCCCTGGGCCAGCTGCCCATGATACCTGGCTGTCCTCCAGCTGTGGTAAACATCTGCAGCAGCTGAGCCTTGCTTGTTTGCTCTGCCACATGTGCTCTGTCTCAACCCCTCCACTAGGGACACTGAGGATGATGTGAGATTCACACTACAGTTTCCTGTGATGTAATTAGCTCCCATGAGCCTAGGGAGGTGGAGGTTCCTGCAGATGTGTGTATGACTGTGCCGCTCATCACCAGGGACTTTGAGGGTCTACATGGAGATTACCAGGATTTGCTCTGCTGCTTTAAAGAGACAGTATCATGGGTTGCCTTAGTGCTGCAGGAACCCCAATACTCATCCTCTAGAGGCATGACCCAAACCAGTAGCTTGTCCACTGTAGAGGCGCAGGCACATTTCACAGTAAAAGTGTTGGGTGAAGGCTCTCTGTTCTCAGATTCATGGTGAAACTGGAGCTTTTGGGCAAAAATCCCCAGGCCAGCAGCACCATCAGACTAGCCAAGTTAGCACAGCTACAGTTAAAGCAAGGAGTCATAGCAAAGAGTTGAGAGGAAGATTTAATCACTGTGTGGATTTGGAAGAAGAACAAACAAAGGAGTCCAATGTCCATAGGTTCATCTTTTAAGATACTGATACAGGCTTCAACTTAGAGGAATGACTGGAATAGAGGCAAGATGTATGGTATGCCTAATGAGTCAGGCCTAGTCAAGGCATGGTCAGGTGGATCGCTGCCTCAGTTCTAATTCTGCAGTATAGTCTGGAGAAGTCTTTAGTTCTTAAGGGAATATGTTGACTTCCATGAGTACTAGGATCTAAGATAGAACCTTATGATCATGAACAATTACTCTTGTCTGAGAGAGGCATGCTGGTGGTCTATCCTGAGACTCTGCTATTCTCAGGATCCAAACTTCTTTCAGGTTTAAGACAACAACCTTTAGGCACCAACTGGAGAGCTACAACAAGACATTATAAACGTTGAAGGCGAGATATCTTAGTTACTCTTTGTGTGTGAGGTAAGTTAGGTGTCATGGGTTTGGAGAAGAAATTCCTTGAGTTGTTAACATGTCTACACACAAAGGAAAGAAAGTGACCCAAAGCTAAGTAGACATTAAAAATAAATAAAGAGGTGCCAGGCTGTTAATTCTATTTTTAGTTACTTATAGGACCACGTGTGGAACTGAGTTTTTAAAAAGTACTTTCTAAGTACTTGATATAATAGTATGGACTGAAATGTGTGGCAAGGTTTCAGGGCCACCCAGAGTGACCATAGAGGTGGAGCTATTGAAGAGCAGAATGGAATCCATGTGACAGAGAGAGATGGGTGGGAAGAGACTGGAAGTTCAGCTGTGTATGGGAGAGCAGGAGCTTAGGGGAAGGGAGGCCGGAGTGACCACCAACAACTTCTCTTCGGTGAGATGTCCTACCAGGCAGCCACATCCAAAACATTCACAGTTTGCTGAGGAACCACTTGTGGAGGGATTTCAGACAGATAGAAGTCTTCACAGGATGGCCTTCTCTTTCCTGGCTAATTAGGTCCTGTGGCCAGGGATGCCTATGTGGAAACAGGAGTCAGAGATAAATCTAAGGACTGATCTGAGCCATGCTCAGGCCTGGGCCATTGACATAGCCCACCAGAGAGATATGCCTTCTATCCTAGAACTTCTCCTCTCCAGGAGGCAGAGGGTGAAAGGGTGCAGGAACCCAGTGGGTTCTCTGGAAGTTAGAGAGAAGCAGGTGCTTGAGATCCTTCACTAGTACCACCATGATTGTGAGCCGCCCCAGGTCTACCAGTTGTCCCTCTGTTGTCTCTGGATAGGGTAAATGGGTGTTTTAGGGCTGTTAAGGTTTGGCCAGGGGAGTAACTGGAAATATCAACTGTCTTCTTGGTCCGTGCTTGGTGGAACTCGGCTCACCTGCCACTACCTCCTCCAGGCAGGCCTGCATGATACAGATGCCAGGGGCTCCATGCATCCCCAGGTGGTCCCAGTCCTCTTCAGTACCTGGCAAGAAAGACTCTCTCACTACCTTGTGCCATAGGCAATAGTAGCCCAGTACCTGCCTGTTACGTGTCTTGCCAAAGTATCACCTGTGCTGCCTGACCTCAGGGACACAAGAATCCCCAGTAGCAGTGCGGTGTGCAAGTGACAAATGGTTAAGAACAACCAAACTCAGTTATTATTTCCTCCTCCATGTCCTTGTGATGCTCACTTTGGCATTTAACTGGTCTGGCACCTCTCAGTAATGAGCCCAGGGAACAGCTTGTTCTCTTACAAGCAGGGGGCCAAACACTGAGCCCTCAGCTCTACAGTCTGCACTGGGCAGGCCCTTTCTGGCCTCTGGCTGGGGCCTGTAGCCAAGACTCCTTTCTCTGACACAGTGGCTTCTTCTCTGAAGTGTGGCACCCACCCAGAAGTGTTTTCTATTCAGAGCGTTTTCCTTGCTTTTTCCCAGGGTCTTTTCAAGCTGGAAATAACCCAAGGGATAACACCGGGTGTCTTAGTTACTTTTCTATTGCTGTGATAAGGCACCACGAACAAGGCAACTTATAAAAGAAGTTGTTTAACTGGGCTTACAGTTTCAGAACGTTAGAGTCCATCTTGACCAGGCAGCATGGCAGCAAACAGCACATATGTTGGTGGGAATGGCTGAGAGTTCATATCTTGAACCACAAGTAGGAGGCAGAAAGAGGGAGAGAGAGAGGGAGAGAGAGAGAGAGAAAGTAATTGGGAGTGGTGTGTTTTGAAACTCCAATGTTTGTCCTCAGTGACACACGTCCTCCCACAAGGCCATACTTCCTATACTTTTCAAACAGTTGAACCAACTGGAGACCAAGCATTTAAACACTCGAGTCTTTGGGGACCATTATCGTTCAAGCAATTACATCAACTGCTCTAGTTTCTGAGTGTTCTTGTCATCCATGGCAGGCACTGAGTAGACAGCATCCCAAACCTATGTTCTCCATAACAAAGGCATATTTTCCTGAGGATTACACAGCCAAGCTTCCATGGAGCATGACCCAGGCATGTCTTCTAACAGGATATTGGGTGCACTCTTTCCTTGCTTGCTGGAGCTCCATGAGGTCCAGATGTGAACTGCAGACAGAGAGCTTGATTGTCCTTGACAACCACCTACAACACTACTTAAGTTGGTAGGAATTCTGCCTTCTTTGCTTACAGAGCCAAAGCCCCAGAGTTCCTGTACAGAAGGCCTGTTCCCACTCAGGAAGAGCAAAGACTTTGGGAAGGTCATACCAGTTCTCTGAGACGTGACCGATGCCCTTTTGTTTTATATACAGTCTCCATCCTGTGATCATCCTGCAGCCCTGGACCCTCCCTCCATAATTCCTGTGCACCTCATCATCCTCACCTCATGAATATTCATTATGCCTTTTCTGAGCTGTGCCTTTCACATCCATGGACATGGAGTCCCTTGCCTTTCTGGTGGGAGGGGCAGCCTGTGTCTGTGCTGACCTTTCAGTCTTCTAACTGTACTCTTCTATCACACCTCTCTTAGGTCATTCTGTAGGATGAATGACTTCCAAGTTTCATGTCTGTTGCTGGGATAAGACATATCAACAAAAATCATTTTAAGGGAGAAATTGTTTAGGAAGTAAGAGTATGAAGCTCTCAAGACAGCTAATTATAGCATATCCACAGTCGTGAGCTGGAAGAGAATGAGTGTACATGTTTGGCATTCTCTCTTGTTCAGGATCCCCTGCCTAGGGAATAGTGCCACCCACAGTGGGTTGGGTGTTCCCACATCAATTAACATAATCAAAACAGTCCCCCTTTGCAGACACACTCAACTTGATGTAGGCAACTCTTGAGACTCTCTATCTAGTGACCATAGTTTGTGTCAAATTGACAATTAAAACTAATGATCACAAATGATAAGTGTGTGACTAAGCAGGCGGTGGCTGAGTCTCCATCTTCTTGCCTGTCCAAATTGGGTTAGCCTGCTGGGCCATAGACTTCATAATGAGGCCAGACTCTCAGATTTCATTGGCCAAACCAAAGGATCCTGGTACTGGCCCAGGGTAGACATATCAGAGGGATGGAGTACAAAACCTACATGGCAGATCTCCTTCTTTATGTGGAGGCCTAGGGCCCTCACTTTCTATCTAGATCTTTGTTCTTGTTCTGCAGCTTTTCCTTCTGTAGGCTTCTGTTGGTGGTTCAAATCCATTATCCCGTGTCCTGGGCTAGGCCGCCAGCTCATTGTCTATAAAAGACTCAAGGAAGGGCAGGCAGCCAGAAACCTCTATGGAAGCCATGCACTTGAAGACAAGAGTAATGTGGGAGTATGGTAGATACCCCACTGATGATGGACTACTTTCCAGCTTGATGGGAGATAGAGGTCTAAGTGTCATGGAGTTTGGAGCGTTATTGATTGTCCCACTCTTGGGGATTCCTACAAAAAAATCTCTGAGAAATCCTGTGATGAAAATCACTTACAGACATAAAACGTTGAAGCATTGCAAGCCTGGCATTTCTCCTGTACTTGGGGACCCTATGCACTGCTGCTGAGAGATCCACTGCAGCTCGTGTGTCCCTAGAGAGCCATCCTAGAGCACTCCAGCCTCAGGCAGAGATCTGAGAGTCTAGGGAATCTATGCCATACCTAGAAGGAATTCAGACTTGCCCCCAGAGCACCTCACTGTGACCAGCCCCAGGCTTGGGAACCACCCAGAGTCTTCCTAGGATCCTCAATTCTTGGCTCCTTTCTGTTTACTCTATCCCAAGAGTTAACAGTAAACTGATGTTTGAAAATGTTATTACCGAAGTCATCATCGAAAATATAGCTCAATAACTGAAAGTGACAGGGCTCTAGAACATTCTCTTTCATAGTGATGGGTCGGAAACCTGCATGGCATAGTCAGCCTTCCATGCTCACTTTCAGAATCAGCAAGTCTGTGGAGTGGGGACTGATTATGTCTGTCCTGGATGCATACAGACTCTTACGTGTCATTAGTCCCTAAACGGTACAGAACAACAACTCTATTCATTTACTGACAAATTCAGAGGCGACTTGAAGCATATGGGAGGATTGTCCCTCAGCCATACACAGTGCTGCATGAGTTTATGGGCAGATTTGAATATCCTAGGACTTTGGCATCTACAAGGGGTCCTGGAACTAATCCTCTCTCAATAGCAAGGGTTAGCTGAGCTAGCAAATGACATGAGTTGACACTTGTGGGTCTCCCACAGATAACACTGAGAGGCTAATGCTACACAGCTGTGAAGGTGTGGTTCTGGTGAAGTGAGGAAACCGATGCTATTTTGTGGGCTGGGCCTGCGCCCTGGCCGGGGAACATAAAGGTACTTCAGGGGTGGGTGTACTTAGAGCTTCATGCTGCGGCCTGAGTAACTGATGTGGGCTTTTGTACTTTGGGGAATTCATGCACCTTAAGTTGTGCGATCTATACGTAGTGTTTAGCAACCAAAGCAATCAATGAGATCGAGCTATGCTACACAGGCAAAATGGAAGATCAGTGACGTAAAAATCAATGGGAAAAAATACAGTCTATAGGAAATGTGAGGAAATAATGAAAAACAAACGAATCCCTGAAAAGGAAAGATGAGTGGTCAATAAAACATATGAAATCAGGGACCAGGGAGAGGGCTCAGCGAGGACGGCACTTGCTGCCAAACCCAGGGACCCAGAGTTTGATCCCTGAGCCCACAGGGCAGTAGGAGAGGTCGACTCTTACAGGATGTCCTCTGATGTCCATGTATCTGTCTCTTCCTCCACCAATCAAATGAGCTCTTTATAAAAGTCAGTGCTCAGCATCACTGAACAGAAATTGCAAACTAAAACTGGAACACAGTTTCTAGGCCTGTCAGGAAACAAAGCTCATGCCTGGTCATCATTCCCAAATGAGTACGGTAGAGCAGGGTGGACTCGGGCCTGTGATGGGGACAGAGTAAATTAATCTAGTCACTCGCAGAGACAGAGCCTGGAAATGTGTGACTTTGGAAGCACGTTCCTAAAGCTGCTGAAAGTCCATTAGTGCCAGACTCTTTTATACAGCAAGCAGGCCAAAGCCAAAGTGACATGCCCCCTGGCGTCACTTGTGACTTGCCCCATGGTACCATTTGTTATGGCACGAAGTAGATGAATAAATTGTGAGATACTTCGGGGCTGGAATCCATGTGAATGGGTTATCATATGGTAAGTTCAGAATCAAGCTTTAGACGTGTCCATAGACAATGTCCTCTATGTCCGTGCCCTCTCTGTGTGCCCACGCATGTGTATGCAGGTTTGCTGGCTGGTTTTCTGTGTCAACTCGACACAAGCTGGAGTTACCAGAGAAAGGAGCCCCGATTGAGGAAATGCCTCCATGAGACCCAGCTGTAAGGCATTTTCTCAATTAGTGGTCAAGGTGGGAGGACCCAGCCCATTGTGGGTGGTGCCATCCCTGGGCTGGTGGTCTTGGGTTCTATAAGAAAGCAAGCTGAGCAAGCCAGGGGAAACAAACCAGTAAGTAACATCCCTCCATGGCCTCTGCATCAGCTCCTGCTTCCTGACCGGCTTGAGTTCCAGTCATGACTTCCTTTGGTAATGAACATCAGTGTGGAAATGCAAGCTGAATAAACCCTTTCCTCCCCAACTTGCTTCTTTGGTCACTATGTTTGTGCAGGATTAGAAACCCTGACCAAGACAGCACATATAAGATGGTGTGCAGTGACCATGATTGTACACACTGCCGAGGAGGCTGCTGGGCCGTGCCAGGCCCTGCTTCCAGGGAGGGAAGCCATGTGACTTCCAAGTCAGAGGGAGACATCTGTATATTTTATTGCTTCTTCGTGAATTACAGTTTAGAGACCAACAGATGTCAGCTTTTACCGATTCTGTGGGTATCTGGAATATACTGATACCTGTTCTGTTGTTCTCTACTTTTTAAAATACTCTAAACAGAATGTTTTTAAAGCATTGTTTTTAAAGGAAAAATGTGGGAAACTACTTTAAAAAGGTGTTTAAGGGTTTTGTTGTGCATATAATCTTAGCATTTGGGAGGCTGAGGGAGGAAGACTGTGAGGTACAGGCCATCCTGGCCCACATAGCAAAACCTTATCTTTAAAAAACTTAGATAAATAAAATAAAATAATTAAAAAAAAAAAACCCAAAGATAGGTGGTATTGGAGACAGGTTGGGTGTGTCCCTTCTGTGACTGGGTCTGAGTCGCCACACCTCTTCCTTCCCTGAAGGACAATCCCTGCAGTATCATGGCCTTCATCACCACCCTGGAGTGTGCAGGTCCTTGTACCCTAACCTCAGGTCTCTCTGAAGCCTCTGCTGTCCAGATCACAGCCCAGGGAGCTGCTGTGGATCCTGTGCTAGGCCAGAGATCAGCGTTAACTCCCACCTAGGCCTGACACCAGGCTTCGGGGCAGCTTCAAGTTTTGTGACCCCCTCCACAAGCCTCTTCCGTCCAGCGATGAAGGATTGGAAGTCAGGTTTACCCTAGACCTATTCACATTACAGCACACTGTCCTGTGCTTAGAATTCGATAACCATGACCCTTGCTGCCACTGTCATTTGGGTTCCCTCCCATCCATCCATCCAGCCAACACCAGGAGGCCATCAGGGATCTCTCCCCAACAGTGCCCTCCTTCGAGGCGGCAGCAGCTCTGCCTTGTCCTCTCTCCACACTAAGAAGTGGCGCATGTCTATATCTCAAACAGCCTCGGCCTCCAGCAGGTCCACTCATCCAAGGCCATACCCAGAGCTCCCTTGGGTGCCTAGGCTCAGGGGCCAGGATAGACCTCACATGAGGTAGATATAGAGTAGGAAGGGCATTGGTGAGGCCATGTGGATCAGCAGGCTGATGATGTCCTTGAGGACCTCCTGATCTCCATTGAGTAGTTGGTTCTAGTATCCCAGATGAGGACAGACTCACACATGGGCAGCAGCATAAAGTTCAGAGCTGAGGACTCTGGTGAGGTCACTGAATGACAAGTAGATGAGTGGGTGGTGGAGGAGTAAAAGGGTGTGTCAATGGAAGAGGGACCTCATTGTGGGAGGTTGAGGGGCAGGAGTGGCTCTCTCTGTGATAGCAGGAACATGAGGCAGCCGAGCATACTGTACACAGTCAGGAGAGAGACAGGTAGGGGTTGGTGCTCCTCTCACTTTCTGACTTTTACTCAGCCTGGGACCCTAGCCCATGAGATGGTGCCACCTACATTCAAAGTAGCTCATTCTGCCCTAGTTAAGTCTATCTGGAAACACCCACCCAGACATGCATGCCAGGAGGTTTGCCTCCTGGGTGGTTATAAACATCACCAAATTGACCAGGCAGAATGAACTTGTGTCCTAATGGATGTAAGAACTCGAGATGAACTATTACTGATCGGTGTTGGATGGATGGATGGATGGTTGGGTGAGTGGTTGGATGGTGGGTGAGTGAATGAGGGGAAAGATAGGTGGACAAGTGACATGAATGGATAGACGGACATCTAGATAGGCTGTCCAGGTGATGTACTAAGCTGGATGGAAGGTATGGGGCAGAAACACACAAGGAAGGATGACATCCCATCCCCTGAGTACAGACAGCTTAGTTCAGATCAGGTTATGTACCTGTCCTCACAAGCTTGCCTACAGCACTTTCCCAGGGCCCCTAGGAAGCAAGCAGGCTGCTCTCAGAGAGGGATGGGCAAAATCAGGAGTAGAGCTTTGTCCTTGATCACTGTGGACATAAATTTCTGATAACATCAGGTGCTGCTTTTTATATAGGCATCAACAGATATCCAGGTAGCCCTGTACATAAGCCACACACAGATTGACTTAGGGAGCTATTCCTGTCTGTGTACACACACCCACAAACCACACACCCAGTGCACCACATAGAGATGCTCTCAAAACCAAGTCTCCCCTCAGTGACAGCAGATAGGCACGACACACCACCAAAGGGTAAGTGGCCAGCTTGTGCAGACATGTGCATAAACAGCAAATTAAAACATAAAAGAATGAATAATTTTTAAAAATCTCGAAGCTGTGTGTAACATTCCCCAACCTGCCTGGCTCCCTGCCATCCCCAGCATGAGCTCTGTAGCCTGCACCCAGGATCAGACCCTCAGTCCACTGTGGCAGAGGCCGTGGGTTCTTCAGCAGCTGTTTAGCCTCCATGGTCCTGGTCATGGTCCCCAACCCCTGACCCAGAACTTTGAAGCCTCTGCCTACAAACAAGTGAACATCTGGAACGTATGGCAGTTCCAAGGCCTTCACCTGGACAGAGAACATCTGGACACTGGTGGTTGGCCTGGGGGCTCCCTTCGATCCCAAGTTCTGTCCAGAGTCATTCTTGGTGGTTGTGCTGCTGTGTTCTTGCTTTAGAATATGTAGCTGAGACTCAAGCATTGGCTGGGGATCTAGGCTCCTCACAATGGCCTGGGATGGTGGACTAAGTTTTGAGTGCCTCTGTGGGCCACGCAGGAGCACTTGGGAGATTGGTGTTTCTTTGACAGTAGTGGAGGCCTTGGGTGGAGCCTCCTGCATGAAGGAGTGGTTCAGTAGACCTGCATCTCCTGCATGATCTCCAGGTGTCTCATATAGGCACAAAGGGCTGATTTCACCCTTCCGGGGGAAACAGGAAAGGGGAAAGTCTGGGGTGCTGTTATCTTGACCTTTTCTGGTTTTGTCTCTGTCCTATAGAAAACAGGATGGACTTGTAAAGGAATGAGTCTAGGAACTTAAGAAAGCCATCTGCAGGGTACCCCAATGCCTCTGCTCTCAGAACTGGGGAGCAGAAACCTTTTTTGACCCTCCTGTCTTTCCTGGTAAGACAGACTCTGGAGGGGAGGGCAATCATGATAGGCAGGATGCAAACTAGCACCAACCTCCAGGGGCCAGAGAAGTTTGATAGGTACTGTGAGGACCTGGAGACATTGTCAGCCAGGTCCCGTATCCACTAGCTTGGGGACTCCTAGCCCTGGGACGTGCGGAGGGATGTTATCTGACCCCAAGCTGGAAGTGGATGGCTTTGTTCATAGGGCTGTGCTGGAGAATGGGGGCTGAATCATTGCAGGGTGGAGGGCTGCTCTCAGCTGCTAGGGAGAACCAGTCATAGATAGGACTAAGTCCTGGGGGGCTAACATTGCGCTGTCCTGGACGTTTCCTTCCTAGGTTGGGAGAATGTCAAAGCCCTGCTGCTTTCCTGCTTGAATGCTAGAGCTGAGCTAAAGTGAGATCGGGAGGAGTTTTGTGAGGTCTGCACTCCCCATGATAACCTCTACTCATGTCATCTGTCATGGGAGAGGTGGAGGCTCAGAGTTTTCCTTCCGTGGAAAATCTAAATGAATGGCAAGTCAATCGCCACCACCTCAAACTGAGAACTTTGGCCATACTGTCATTCTCATGTCTCATGACCCTTCGATGGATTCTAACTGAACACAGTCCGGTTCCAGGGCTGTACAAATCCACCCAGCCTCAGTTCCCGTGTCCATGCCCCCTTAGAACATTTAGTGGATACCATGCCTATCACTGAAGACAGAGGTCCTACCCAAGATCACATTCTTCTGGTCACCTCCTCTGACTGGCTTGCAAGAAGCCAGTCCCCTGATTGCAGCTGATACACCATGATCTAAACATTGTGACTCTCGTGAGGAGTGCATTTCAAAATAACTGTGATAATCTCATGTTCCGGGAGTATTTTTATAGACAGCTACAACTGCCTTCAGGCGAACAAGGTTTGCCTAAAACTCGAATGGACAGGAAACAAAACAAAACCCACAAGTCTGTCCAAAACAGCAGGGATCCGACCAGGTGAATTGAAGACTGTTGCAAGCTGTAAGGGAAAATGCTTATTCTGATTTTACACATGACTGAAGGCAGTTCAGTCATTATCAAGTCAGCACTGAGAAAAGTCGGCAGCCACTAGTCAGGGACTGCTGAAGTCCTGTGTGCAGATGACATGTTAGCTCTAGGTGAGGCTCACCCTCCTGAAATCCCCGACTGAGTGTGGGTACGGGAAGTCAGGAAGAGCCTGGGAGAAAGGGGTGGCGTTTGAGTAGGAACCCTTTTGCTGGGGACAGGAATTGACTCCTGATCTCACACGGCTGCAAGGAGCAAGAAGGGCTGATTATGTGGGTCTGATCGCAAACTGGTCTCTCGTGCTTTTGGAACAAAGAGACAGAGAGGGGAATGGCGGCTACACTGTACTGAGTAGCTGGTACATTCCAGAACAGAAGACAATACTTTGGTGCTGCGATTTGAACTCTCTACCACTGAGCTACAGCCCCATCCCCAAAGAAAGGATTTTTGAAATGTCAAATCTGATGTGAGAGCAAAAAGGATAATAGATAATAGTTGTTTGTTTGTTTTTTTTTCCGGATGAGGACAGTTATGGCTTGCAGTAGACCAGGGAGGCTGTCCGGGGCTACCTAGAGCTGAGATCTGTGGAAGGGTTGAGTTTTGCTGCTCTGTAGCCACAAGCTCACACCTTCAGACTCAGGGGCCGGTGTGTGCACTTGTAGGGATCTGTGCACACACATGTAAGTGCTCATGGGTCCATGGCAGGCATGTGCATACTTGTGACAGCATGGAAGGAGAGCGGGCAATAAGACCCGCCCACCCACGGTGCTGTGCCCAGGCTTTCTTTTCTGAAAATGCCTTAATGAAGAACCACTGGACACAGGTTACAGACTGATATGGTCTGAAGTTGGATTTTATATTAAGAAACCAACCAACCAGATAATAACAAAATCATTGCTACAAAGGGCTATATTGGGACAATGGAAGGAGTCTAAATATAGATTGAATATTTAGAAACGGTATTGCCTTATCCTTAAATTTCTTTGTCTGGGGGCTGGAGAAATGGCTTAGTGGTTCAGAGAATATATTGCTCTTATATGATGTGAGTTCAGTTCCCAGCACCTACGCTGGGATGCTCACTTTAACCTCAGCTTCAGGGAACCTAGTGCCCACTTTTGGCCTCTACGGGCACTGTGCACATCTGTACACCCCAACCCCACCTCCACCCCAACACACACAAATATACACACACACTTTTTAACGTCCTGGTTTTGAGTATTATACTGAGTCCTCATAAGACAGTGCCCTTATCTTGTTACCCCTGGTGAGTTTAAGCCAAGTGCAGATGAGATATTTTTAAGATTGCTCCTGAGATTCCTTTGTAGTTTGAGACTATTTTCAAGGCATAGAGCTTACAAAGTGTATCTTTATCATCACAGTGATGCAATCTGTGTCATTTACAAAGAAGAGAAGAGAGAGGCTAGTGAGGCTGGAGGCTGAGGGCTCCCCTAGACTGCACAGGAAGGGTCCGGCCCTGTGACCCCGGGACCCTGCTGGCTTTGTTGGGTGGCTAAGCCCCTGTTCAAAGAGGTTTACAGGCCACAGAAGCACTGAAGTGTAAAATGGAAGGCCGAGGTCAACTGAAAATCAATTGTGTAGAAGAAAAGGTCAGCTGTATGTCAGGGAAGCCTCCTTGGCAGGCTGGAGCCAGCCCTGGGGGTGGGGAGTGCTCCTCTCCGAAGACTCCCCCCTCTTTAGCCTGCATCCTGGAGGCTGTGGGGGAAGGGACAGCCACAACATGAGGTTCAGAGTTCAGCTCTCTTAAATCAAGACAGTTGGTGGAGCACTCAGGCCTCCCCAAAACAAAATTCCTCAAGTGAGTTAGTTCAGTGAGGGATTTACAATGTTGTGATATAACCAAAATATGTGTGCACATGTGTATGAATTACAAAAATATTGGTGATCCTACATGCAAAGTAAATATTTTTGGTTTTGCAATTAAAGCCAACATTAACCAAAATAAAAATGAATGGTGAAATTCATGCTGATGATTAAAAACTTTTGTTTTTCTTAATTGTAAGTTGATATTAAATAGAATTGAACACACCGTGACACAAAAGGAAACAGCAAATTAAGAGAGCTTTATATGAAACCTCAAATGTCCTTTAAGGGCCCCCGAGCTGTGCGGAGAATGGAACACACACCATCTCTAGGGACCGCTGGAGTTCTGGTTACAAAGGATTTGGTTCCTGACTCCAACCTGTTGCTTCTGTCTCCCTGACTCTACCCTAGGACTCTGTCTGCGAGGAGGAAGATGATGTCCCCTCTGGTGTCTCTTGTCTGCTTGACAGTGGATGATTAAAGGCTAAGTGGGTGGTGATAGAAGTGGCTTATCAGTTCCTGGGACAGGGTTTCCTCTCCTTGTATGTCTCCTTCAGTTCCTCCACAGAGTGCCTTGAAGCTTCTCTGGGAAGGCGCTAATACTTGGAAGTGTGTGAACATCCTAGTGGGGTTTTAGTCAGGGTTTGTTTTGTAAGCTTGAACACAGTGTCAAAGGAACCAGGTTGTAGCTCTGTAGTAGAGAGCTGAAAAGCCAAGACAGGAAGCCACACCTGTCGCCAAACATTTGCATTGCTCCCACAGAGAACTGCTCCCATTGTATTGAGTCCAATGCAGTAAGTAGGAAGTCTTCAGGAGGCCTAGAGTATCATCTATACACTCATCCACTCTTCAATCATCTGCCCACCAAGTGACCAACCATTAGCCTCCTGTCTGCTCTAGCATTATCCTATTATGTTCTCATTCATGATCTACCCACCCACCCACTCATTCTCCATTCATCCATCATCCTCCATCCACTCATGTACTATCCATCTATCCACTCATCCTCCTGCCCTTTACCTATCCCTCATCTATCCACCTATGTGCACATCCGCCCACCCATCTTATTCTATGTGAATCACCGTAACAAAGTACCAGAGCCTCAGCGGCTTAATCAAGACATTTACTTTTACACTTCTGGAAATATAAGTCAAGGTGCTAATGAGGTTTCTGGTGAAGGCTCTCGTCTTCTACTGCATATGGCTGTCTCAATATGGCCTTTCTTTTGTTTATATGTGGAGAGAAAGATCCCTGGTGTCTGTTTCTGTTTTTATAGACACAATGACTTATTGAATCCAACATTGTGATATCACTTAACCTTGATTACATGGTCCTGAGTCTTTATCTCTAAACAAACTCTTATTGGGACCTGGGGCCTTAATTATATAAATTTGGAAGAGTCCATAGTACCAATTACCCACATAACATTCATTCATCAATCTTTCTGCCATTCATTCATTTTTTTCAATCTGTCTTTGATTTGTTTTTTTTTAAATTAGTTTTTAAGACAAAGTCTTGCTCTGATGTCCAAGATAATCAAACTCATGGCACCCATCCCGATTTAACCTTCTCACTACTTGGGTTATAGGTGTATTGGGTATTTTTTTCTTTTTACTGGGATGAAATTATCTGGCACAAACAGTTTATATGAAAATGGGTTGTTTTTAGCTCAGTTTGTGGTGAAGTCACAGTAGCAGGAATTTGAGGCAGGTGGTCATTTTATATCTGAAAATCAAGAACAGAGTGATGAATGTTAGTGTCCAACTCAGTTTTTCCTTTATACGCTGGTCTCGGGCCAAGCAAAAGTGCTGCCCCCAGTTCAGTAGATCTTCCTACCTCAGCTAAACCAACCCAGACAATCGCCCATAGGCAAGTCTAGAGGTGCAACTCTTAGGTTATTCTAGACCCTGTTGAGTTGACAATCAATACATCACAGCGGCATCACAACGGCTTGAGCTAGGATCCCCAGCTTGCCTATGGCTGTTTCCTCTCTGTCAGTCCTTCCATCTATCCATCCGTCCATAAATATTGATCGAACATCCACTTTGCCTCAGTAATTTTCTAGGTATAAGAGATACTTGGGCAAACTATCAATTCAATTTGAAAGATAAACAATATAAAATAAATAAACACAAAAATAGTTATAGCAATGCCAGGGTGCAGCCATAAATAATTATCACTTTCACCTCCAGCCAAGGACTGGTCAGAGATAAAAAGGAGTACCCAGGAGGGTTCTGAGCTGCAGAAGCCCCATGTATTAAGGGGTCTTAGAGCTTCTCCTTGTGTTTCCCCCAGTTGTACCAAATGCCAGTTTACTGCCCAGATACCCCACCGCTCAGGCCAAAGACGCTGGGAGCCGTGCACTTGCCAGACTCTCAGTTCTGGCCCACGGTTTGGATGCTGACTACTCCTGAAGGCCCACGTGTTCGAGGCTTGATCCCCAGAGTGGTGCCATCGGGATGTGGTAGAATCTTCAAGAGATGAGGCTTAGTCCTGAGTGACGTGTGTAAGATGCCTCCCCACATGGTGCGTTGGAACTTCTAAAACCGTGACCTAAGATAAGGTCTTTCTTCTTGCAACTGCTTTTCTCAGGCATCTCTGGCCACAATGATGAAAAGCCTCACTAACACAGCAGGAAAAAGGCCAAGGCTGAAGGTGGAAGGATGCGGAGTAGGGTAAGTTCTGCTGGGTGGTCTGGATGCTGCAGGATGAGGCTTGCTGTCATCCCCATAAGAGATCAGAAGTGAACGCAGGCTCACTCTACCTGTCTGTTACACACACACAAGCACACACGTAAGCACACAGAAACACACACTCAAAATACAAACATGCACACACACACACACACAGGCCCACAAACACACACACGCACATAAGCATACGAACACACACATAAGCCCACAAATACAGACACATACACACACACACAAGCCCCCCCCACACACACAAGCATACGACCACACACATAGGCATACGAACACACACATAAGCCCACAAATACACATGCAAACACACACACACACACACACACACACACACACACAATACCAGGGACACTCCTAGAACTCCTGTGACACAAGGTGGCCAAGAGTTTTTGACCCTGGACCTTACTAGTTTGGGGACATTTTGGAACTTAGAGGAGACACTTCCAGCATCACATGACTCAATCAGTATAATTCCTAAGTGTGTTCTAAACACCTGTCCTTGGACCGTCAGGTAAGTGGGCTCTCACTTCACATCAGCAAAGCTTCTCTCTGCAGCAGACAGAGGCTATCACAGTAAGTCACAACTGGTCAAAATGCAGTGAAGAGCTGATGGTGGTACCCGGCCCCAGGTGATACATCTACAGCACAATTCCTGCACCTAAGGCTCAGGGAACATCTTGGAAACATGGGAAAGAAAGAAGCTATACCCAAAGGTCCTGTCTTCGTGAGAACAGTGTTCCTTACGCTGGTCACCTGGCACCACCACCCTCAACTCCTAAGCATCCCAACACCTCCCAGTGTCAACACAACACTGAGGACAGACTTTAATACATGGAACTATGAGAGAGTCACTCAAAACTACCCAAAGTACAGCAATTTTAGGGATGTATTGTTTGACTTCAATAAATTTCCCATTTCCCCCACTCAGCAATTTCTAATTTCATTCCACTGTGGTTAGAAAAGATATTCAGTTTGATTTTTAATTTTTAAAATTTTACCGTTGTGTTGCAGCTTAATAGCTGGTCTATCCTGGAGACTGCTCTGGGTGTGTTAAAACAAAACATCCACTGAAGTGTTGTTGAGTGCGATCTCTATGTGCATTGGCTTAGTCTGACCGGTTTACATGACAGGTCAAGTCTAATATTAACGATTTTCCTGCACAACTGTTCTACCTGCTGTTTGAAAGTTGGGTGGAGTCTTACAGTACACTGTGTGATGATCGATCTTGATTGTGAACTCGATACTCTCTGAAATCAACTACAACACCTGCCTAGCTGTGGTTCTGCAAGGGCATTTCCAGGAAGGATTCGTCAAAGGGAGAAGGTCTCCATAGAAGGGCAGCCTCTTCCGACACGTCACAGGTACAGAGGAGTCCAGGGAAAAGGCAGTGTTGTTTGCTTGCCTGCCATCTTTTTTTTTTTTTTTTTTGGTTTTTTTTTTCGGGGCTGGGGATCGAACCCAGGGCCTTGCGCTTCCTAGGCAAGGGCTCTACCACTGAGCTAAATCCCAACCCCGCCTGCCATCTTTTAATGATGGTGAATGTGTATTGCTGCTGCTGCTGCTGCCACCTTCCTTCACCGGTGACAGACTCTAGCCTCCTCTACTTTCCACCATTGACTGAGAACCAATAGCCCTTGAGGAATCCTTCAGGTCTTCAGATGCATAGTAGGACAGCTGGGGCACTCAGTTCAGCAGCACTGTCAACCCTTCCATCACGCAAACAGCCATTGTGGAAGAACCCAGTCGACAATGTGTAAGCCATTTTGATAAACCCTCTTGTATAATATCAGTACACTCTAGCGTTTCTGGTCCTCTAGAGAACCTGCCCAAACCCACTATGTCTATTTGATATGCTTCCTGTTTTGACCTAGACACTCTCCCCTGAAACCATCGCTACACGTAACACAAAGCACATATTCATCCCTCCCAAGTGTCCTCATAGCTCTAAATATCCCCTCTTTGTAGCTCTTTAGTTAATAAACTTTATGTAATTGAGTAGAGCTTAAGGAGATCAAGATGCATATAGTGGTTACTGTAAACGAAACTCATCATCTAACCACCACCTGTCATGAAGCAGAGCATCGCAGCGCTCAATCACTCCACTCTCCCTCCCGGTAACCACTATTTGTCTAACTAGTTCCAGTACAGCGTTGTCGTAAGAACGTTGCCTGTTGTCCTAGAAGTGGGAAGACCATGCCAAAGAGGTACTGGCAGTTTTCTTCTGCCACTATCAATGTTTGGCAATTCCAGCGGTTTCCAGCTTTGCCAGCTCTTAGATTTGAAAGTTGAATGTCGAAGACAGTTAGCAACGAGGAAGGAAGTGTCTTTATTTCTTCCTTATTTTTGTCCTTTTGGGATTTGCATTATTGTGTAGCTCTGCATTGTGTGTGTGTATTTATAATGATTATATCTTTCTAATTAATAAATGCTGTAACACTATAAATGCCTCTTTAAGGGGATGGGGTGTAGTTCAGTTGACAGTCCCTGCATAGCATGTGTGAATCCCTGGATTTGATTTTTAGCTCCACATAAACTGGATGTAATGGTCCGTGCCCATAATCTTAGCCCTTGAGAGATCAGGGACAGTGTTCAAAACCAGCCTGGACTGTGTGAAACCATGCTCTGAACCTCACCTTTCATCTACTAACAAGAGTTTCTTTAAAGTCAGCCTTGTATATTGGCACAACTATACATTAGCATACATTAGTTATACAGAACAAGGGACTTCATTAGGACGTTTTTAATCTATAACATTCTTTGGCATTTAAAAATGACACACTCACACACACACACACACACAAATACAATTCAAAGTGTTAGGGCTTATTAAGTCTGTCTGAACGTAACTCGTTTTTTGGTTGATTCTCCAGCTCCCTCCTTCCTTCGTCCCTCGACCCTGGCAGCCTCCTTTCTGCTTTGAGGAACCATGCGTTCCTCTCATGTGACGCGTTCTTTCATGAGTTCTCGTGGTCAAGACTGTCTTTCTTCTTCCTCCATTCCTTTAATGATTATTTTCAGCTTGATTACAATTAGTTGGCCTTACTCGTGTTTTCTTCAAGTGTTCCCATTTCTCCGTTAGTTTTAAGAACCAGTCTGGTGGCTGTAGCCGTCTTAGTCGGCAGTTACTTATTCTCAGGACCTGAACTATATCATTTCGTGCTTTCTCAACTTGTGTAGCTGCTAATGGAAGGTCTGCCGTTATTCTGAAATGTCTGCCTTTTTGAGTGGTGTTTCCTGCACTTTGTGTTGTTTCTTTGGTTTGCACCTTTGATGTCTTGATTATGATGTGTCATGGACAGACAAGGTCTCCTCTAGCTGTCCTTATTCGGGATTCTAAATGTCTGTCTTGTTTGATGTTTATCTCTTTCTCTGAGTTTAGGGATTTCTTTTTTTTTTTTCTTTTTTTTTTTACTCTAAGTTCACTGAGTGACCTGTCTGTGTCGGTTGACATTATTCCAAGTCTGTCTTTTACTCCATGGACTCTGGACTCTAAAGCTCCATCTCTTACGTGCGTTCTGGGATTCTCGGAAGCATTGGTAATGTTTACTAATTTTCCCACATATGTCTGAACTTACTATTGTCCTTCAACCCTGACATTCATTCTTCTGCTGATTTTCTCTGTTGATAATGATTTCTGATCTGTTTTTTTTAATTATTTGATTATTTCTTTAATTTCCAGGTTTGTTTGTTTGTTTAGGTTCTTTTTTGGTGTTTCAGTATGGTCTTCTATATTCTAGAAGTTTCTCCACATTGCTGTTTCATTCACTTTGCCACTCTCATGCCGAGGTATGGAGTAGCTTTTCATAGCGTGCTGGCTGGTTTTATCACGTTGACACTGAGAAGAGAGAATCTTCCTCCTATAGGCGAGTTTGTGGGGAACGTGTTCTTGGTTGATTATTACTGTGAGAGGGGCTCAGCCTATTGTGGGCCATGTTACCCCTGGGAGGAGATCTTGGATATGACAAAGCAGGCTGAGCAGACCATGAGGAGAAAAGTCGGGAAGCAGCAGTCCTTCATTACGCCTAGGTCAGTTCCTGCTTCCAAATTCCTGCCTTGAACTCCTGGCCCGACACCCTTTGGTGATGGAGTGTGACTTGAGAGTTGTGGGATAAATAAATCCTCCCTTCCCAAGTTGCTTTTGGTTCTGGTATTTGTCATGGCGACGGTCATCCTAACTGAGTTTGTTCAGATAATTATTTGACTCCTCTGTATGGTCACTGATCCTTTTAAAAGTAAAACTCTAACTTCTTTTTTTTCCTGACATTTTGTGTATCTACATGATTTGGTTTCCTTTACTGGGGACCCACAAGGTTGGGCCTGTGTCACAGTGTGGTTATGTCTCAGAGTCTATGTGTTTCCTTCATGTGCTCTGTGCTTCCCAGGTTTAACTTCAGCCCCTTCTCTGCCCTTCAGTTTGTTTGTTTCTCGAGCGTTCTCCCAGAGGGCTCATCGAGAGGAATTGAATTTCTCACTGCTATTTATGGGGGAGATGGCTGTAGCTTGTCCTTCTAATTTACCAGCAATCTCAATGTTCCCTCAGTGAAGGAAACACTGTGCACTTCGGTTTTGCTCCTTTTATGATTCAGAGGCTATGGCCTTGAGGCATAGGTTTGTGAAAGTGTGTTTTATAAATATCGTTAGAGCCCTGGGTATCAATATTTAAGCAGTGAAATAGAAACGCTATGAGGTAAGGGAGGAAGATGTGGCAAAATATGAATGACAAAGAAAAGATACAGGGTGGAGGTGTGAGCGGTGGTACTGAGACTTGTAGCTTTGGGAAAGAAGGTTTTCAACGCTGTAGGGGGTAAAGCACTGCCTTGACATTCTTACCTATAACAGCAGAGGTGAAAACACAGTAGCTTAATTAAGCTACAACACTGTAATCAATAATTTAAAAACCAGAAATTTAGAAAAAAACCTCAAACAACTAAAAAGCTTTAAGACAGGCAGGGACAGGAAACAAAGTATTCATTTCTTATTCTGTTTCTTTTCTCATCCATCTGATTTGTATCAGGTGGGAGGAGAGATTGTTAGTCTCTATGGTTCAGGTAAATTAAATCAGTGTCTTCTTGCAGGTGGGAAGGCCGTCAGTGGCCATGGATTTAAATGGAGGTGTACCCCAGCTAGAGACTCAGTTCCACAATGCAACTTTACACACCGCTTTACACACGATCTCCCTTGTAGATTACCTGGAGGTGACAGCGGCAGCGGCTGCTACTTTCTGTGGTTGGCAGTCTTGACATCAGGTGTCCTGGCCCGAGCTGCGCCACACTCTGATGGTTACCCTGCTCTGGTCTGCTCTCCATGTTTGCTTTCAGGAGCCATATCAGTTCCTCTTTGTTGGTGTGATAAAACTCCACGAATGGATAAACAAACGCCCATGCAATAAAGCTTCCAGTGATTAAAAACAAAACACTTTTGGTTGCTATGACAAACCACTTACTTTGGCTTATGGGAGAGCCCATGATAGTAGGGGAGACAGCAGTGGCCAGGGCAGGAAGCTGGGAGATCACAGTTATCTGTGTCACTCAGAAATCAGCAAGTGAACTGGATGTGAGGTGACCGTCGACACAGTAACAAGGTACAGTTTCTCTATAAAAGGTATAATGGTTTGTATATGCTTGGCCCAGGGATTGGCACTGTTGGGAGGTGTGGCCTTGTTGGAGTAGGTGTGGCCTTGTGGGTGTGGGCTTTAATGCCCTTGTCTTAGCTGCCAAGAAGCCAGTATTCTGCTAGCAGCCTTCAGATGAAGATGTAGAACTCTCAGCTCCTCCTGTAGCATGCTTCCCTAGATGCTACCATGTTGCCACCTTGATGACAATGGACTGACCCTCTGAACCTGTAAGCCAGCCCCAATTAAATGTTGTCCTTTATAAGACTTGCCTTGGTCATGGTGTCTGTTCACAGCAGTAAAACCCTAACTAAGACAAAGGGGTGCCATGATTAGTTTTGTTGTTACTTGACATACCTCGGAAGTGGGGGCCTTATTGAGGAATCTCCTCCATCAGATTGTCCTGTGGATGTGACTAGGGATGTGTCACTAACTGATGGAGGTCCCAGTCCATCAACTATACACAGGTGGACCTGCCTGACCTCTATAAGAAAGCTGGCTGAGGAAGCCAGGAGGAACATGTCCTTATACTGTGTTCCTTGATAGTCTCTGCCTTAGCTCCTGCCTCCAGGTTCCCTCCTTAAGCTCCTACCCTGACTTCCCTTGATGATGGCCTATATCTACAAGCTGAATGAAACCTTCCGTCCCCAAATTGCTTTTGGTCATTGTCTTATTTTTCTACTTCCCTGATGGTAACGCTGTGATCAAAGTCACTTATAAAAGAAAGCCTTTAATTGGCTTGCAGTTTCAGAGGGTTAGGATCCATGATGGGAGAGCAAAGGAACAACTGAGAGCCATATCTTGATTTACCACCACCAGGCAGAAAGAGAAAGAAAGACACTGGGAACTGAATCAGTCATTTAAAATCTTAAAGCCGACCCTCAGTGACAAACTTCCTCCAACAAAGCCACACCTCCTAATCCTTCTCTAACAGTTCCACCAGCCAGGGAAAAGTATTCAGATATATGATCCTATGGGAGTCATTCTCATTCAAACTACCACAGTCATCATGTTTATTACGACAACAGAAAGAAGACTAGGACAAGGGGTGTAATTTTATTTTATTTTTTGCGGGGTGGAGGGTTGAACCCAGACAAGAATCCTAGGCAAATTCTCTGCCACTGAACTAAATCACTAACTCCAGGTTTACGTTCTTATTTAGTCTTTCAAGTGAGCATTAAAGTAACGAGGTCATTATGGCATTTTTATACAAGTATCAATACACTCCTACATTCCTCTGGTTGGCTCCCTACCTTCCCAAACACTCTCTACTTTAATTTCTCTTATGTTACACCATTTCTCTTTCTCCCACCCCCGTGGTTATTTCTCCTCTTTTCACAATCACTTCCATCATTTCATGAACCCCTGCAACCCTTGCATTAATATGTGCACATATATACACATATCTATGTAACTTTAAATCTAGATTGAGTACATGAAAGAAAACGTATTAGTTTTTTTTCTGAGTGTGGTGTATTTCACTTAACATAATGATTTCTAGTCCTAGTCATTTTTTACAAATATTATTTCATTTTTTATGGCTAAATAAAATTCCACTGGTGATATATACCTCTTCTTTATTCTTAGAAATACATTCCTTTCCCTCTTTTATTGAAAATAAATCTTTTCTCATATACTGATGACAGTTTCCCTTCCCTCTACTCATCTCAGTCCTCCCTATTCCCCTACCATACTGATCCACTCTTTTTCTATCTTTCATTAGAAAAGAACAGGCTGCCAAGGTTTTAACTTCTGTGTTTATCAAGGACATTAGTCTACAAATAGTCTATCATTTTCTTTTTGTTCTCTTCTTTCCTTCTTTGATGTCAAGGCAATGTCAACTTTATATAAAGACCTCGGTAATGTTCGTCCCCTTTCTGTTTATGGGAGAGTTTGAAGAGCATTGGTATGCTTTTCTTTGAAGGTTTGTAGAACTCACAGACCCATCTGGTCCTGGCTTTTCTTCATGGGGAGACTTCATTACTGCTTCACCCTCACTGACTGCTTCCGTTCCATTTAAGTTGTCCATAACTTCTTGATTGATTTTTGGATAGTTAATCTTGACTATCACCTTGATGGGATCTGGAGTCCTCTAGAAGGCAAACCTCCAAGCATGCCTGTGAAAACTTTCCCAAAGAGGATTGAGTGATTGAGCCATTTGCTCGCAGAGCTTCAGCACCTTCTCAGGGGCAGCACAGAGGTGCCCACCTACCTGCCTTGTACCTGTCTTCCGGACCCAGTGTATCTATTGTTTTTGCTGTTCCTACTCCCGCCGTCTTCTGGTGATCACACTCCAGTGTGGTTTTGGCCTATCAACATGAACCACATGTCATTGACTCCAGGAATCCTCAGGCCAACCAAACCAACTTTAGACTGCTAAGTCACCCAGCTTCAAGTGAAGAGCAGCTCTGGGGCTCTCGGCATCTCTTGTGTGCCAATGACCATTGCTGGATCACCCACGCTAGTGTGGGTGTGAACGCCCCACCTAATAAAGCTCCCTTGCTAGTGTGCATATATTCTATACATTTTGTTCCTTTGGAGCCCTGTTTAATATGGTAGGTCGTATGTGTATTTACCAATTTACTCTTAATCTTCCAAGTCTGGGGAATATAAAATTTCAAAGTATCCCCTCATGATCCTGTGGATTTCATTCAAATCTATAACAACTCCCCTTTTAATCTCTAATTTTATTAGTTTTGATCCATCTCCTTTTTCTTTGGTTAGTTTCACTGGCGGGGGGGGGGTTGTCAATCTGTTTTTTTTTTCAAAGTTTCAACTTTTTGTTTGATCGAGCCAATGTATTAGGCTTCCATTCTCTGTTCATCAATTTCTGATTTTAATTATCTCTTACCATGTATCCATTTGGGGTTTAGACTGTGTCTTAATTACTTTTTCATTGCCTTGATAAAATACACCGACAAAAGAAAGGAAGGCATTGTTTTGCTTACAGTTAGAGGGGGAATATACTCAATCATTGTGGAGAAGACTGACGGCAGGTAGGATCAGCACGTTGGTCAGAGCAGAAGAATGCCTGGTCACGCTGTAGCTGCACTCAGGAAGTATAGAATGAGCAGGGAATGAGGCCTGAGGCCAGGCTTCTCCAGTGACCAACTTCCTTCAGGTTCCACAGCCTTCCCAGACAGCACCGTCAAGTGGGAACTGAGTTCAGACAGATAAGCCTGCAGAGTACATTTTACATTCAAGCCACAGCACGTTGTTATTTTCTAGGACTTTGAAATACAACATTAGGTTCTTTATTTGAGATCTTTCTTATTTATGATAAAGTCAAATTTAATTATATGTAACCAGCCATTGTTTCTGATTTTTTAAAATATAAGTACCCATAGCTATACATTTTTCTCTTAGGATCACCTCAGCTGGATCCCTTTCTCTTAGGATCACCTCAGCTGGATCCCTCTGGCATGTTTTCTTTCTTTCACCTGATTCTAGGAATTTAAATTTTTCCTCCTGGGTTTCTTCAATGACCCACTGATCACTTAAGAGGGCTTATGGTCAGTGTCCATGTTTTAATAGTTTCTATAGCTTTTCTCATTACTGATTTCTAGTTTATTTTACTATGATCTTATATAAGAAATTATTCTATTTCACTTGTCAAAACTCGATTTGTGGCATAAAATGTGACTTGTTTTAGAGAAAGTTCCATGGGGTATGGAGGAGAGTGTGCAGAATATTCTTCTATGCCTGTTCAGTCTGTTTGTTCTCCAGTGTAGTCTCACTCTGGGGACTTGCTGCTGTTATTGATTTTTAGTTTGGATGACCTTTGTGAGAGTGGGGTATTGGAATCATCAACTGTAATTATATCAGGACCTATCTGACCTTTTATGTCCATTAGTGCTTATTTTATAAAATTGGGAGCACTAACGTTTGGTCTGTGAATTTGTACAATTTTTTATCTCCTTGGTGTATTGTTACCCTCATTAATGCATAATGGACTTCTTTTTTAAAGAGTATTTTATTCTGTGAGAAATTCATACAATGTATTTTGATTATATTCATTCCCAACTCCTCCCCGTAATTCATCACAGAGTCATCCCACCCCCCCCCACTTCCCTCAACTTCATGTTCTTTCTTTCAAAAAATGTGATAACCCATAGACTACAATTTATGTTGTTCATATACTTTTGGAGTGTGGTCAACCTACCAGGAACCACTCTAATAGAAAACTGACTCTGTCTCCTTCAGGAGATATCCATTGTCTGTAACTCCTCAGTTAAGGGTGGGGACTCATGTACACCATTTTCCATCCATGCTAGGAAGTGAAATGGATGGCTTGCCCTTGTGTGGGTCTTGTATGGCAATCACATGACTCTGAGTTCATGAGTGAAGGGGTCCTATCATGTCCAGAAGACATGTTTACTCTGGTCCTCTCTGACCTCTGGCTTTTAGGATCTCTCTGATTTTTCTTTGTTGACTCCCAAACCTTGAGGAGAGGGTGTGATGTGGATGTCCTCTTTGTGGCTGACACACGTTCCAATGGTCACTTATTCTCTGCACTTTGGCCAGTTGTGAGTTTATGTGTTAACAACTCCACAAAGAAACTCCTCTTATGAGGTTTGAGGGCTACACTAATCTATGAGTATAGACATATAAATTAGACTGCAGCTTGATTCTATGTCACCTTAGCAATAATAATAATAAGCATTGACCCCTGGGGCATGTGGGATTCTCAACCATGGAAATCTTGGCAGGTTTGCAATATCAATTGTATGCTTCTTCCTGTAGAACAGGCCTTAAATCTAAACAGAAAGTGGTTGGTTACCTTTATTTATATTACCCTCACATCCACAAGCGTACCTTGCCACGCCAGTCATTATTGAAGTTCACAGGGTTCACGGGGGATAAGATGGTTGATTACTACCCTGCCCCAGCAGCCTGTATAGCACCTCCCAGTACTGTGAGAGCTGGCCAGTAGCATGGAAACTCTCTGGTCTCACCTTGATTTCTCCATGTCTTGCAACCAGCATTTCTTAGCAACATGGCCTTAACAATGGGGTACATTTTGGTAAATATATTAGCAGGAACTTTGGTCAGTGTGTAAGCATCATACCTCTGTGGAACTAGTGTAACCTTCTCCACTATATATCTAGGCTATAAGATATATATATTTAGTGTGGCCTATATATGTGTGGTGATATATATTATACCACATAGCCCAGGCCATAGTGCATATAACATATAACAGCCATAATAAACAGAACGGTAAGAGATTAAATCAATAATAAATGTTGAGATGGCTCAGAGGGCAATGGCACTTGCCACCAGACAACCTGAGCTCCATCCTATATTGTAGAAGGAGAGGATAGACTTCTGCAAATCGTCCTCTAACCTCCACATACTCACCATGACAGGAACCTTCTCCCACACAAAACACATAGGAGAAAATGAAAATAAAAATCAGGTACGCAATAAAGAAACCGAGCAAGCACTCAGTGTGAAAAACCTCCAGCATATGCTGCACACCATTCACAGCTTTCATGAGCAGACAGATGCACACATTAGAAGAACAATAGAGACTGCAACGCAACCCGCAGCAGAGTAGTTTCCCATCGTCACCGGTTATTACATACTGGACACAATTCTATTACTGTGCTTTGTATGTGCAACGCTGAGGATTGAACCTGCAGCCCCACACACGCTAGGGAAGCACGCTACTGTTGAGCTACGTTCACAGCCCTGAACTGTGCTTTGTTGTGAAGTATCCACCATGCTCAGACATGGGCTCAAGCCAGCACTAAGTCTTTACTATTTGCCTAGGTGTTTGGGACCCCAGGGTTATTCTGAGCCTTTCTCACATTCAGCTTCTGAAGCACAAAACCACACCCCATATTGACACACGTCAGTCAGCAGGAATAGTTCGCTGGAAGTGAACTACAGGAACCAAAGAGCAAGGTTGGTACACTTAGGGACTTTCCCAGAACTATGGCCTTTGATGGGTTAGGTCTTTGGGGGATTTTGTTTGTTTGTTTGGTTTGGTTTGGTTCTCCTTTTTGGCAGGTGGTGCTGCCAACTTGCTGAGTTTTACAGCCTGGGTGGTACTTCCATCATGGAGTCAGTTATGTCAAATCCAGGACCTGTGACACTGCAACTGGCAGCACAGAGCATCACTAGCATCACCAGATGTGACTTGTATGGTGTGTTATGACATTGATGATTAAAATGTCACCACAGAAAGGGTCTTTTCAGCTCCCTTATAATCTTAAGCAACCACTGTCATATCTGTTGATGGAAAAAAAATCATTATTTAATGTGTGACTGCTTCTCCTTGTGGGTTTCAGACCTCTGCATTTAATTGCGGCCGTTTAGTTGTGAATTTCAGATAGCGAAGTTATGTGAAGTGTTCGGTCTGCCAAGTTTAACCGGAAGGTTTATTGATTCCCCCCCCACCAATCTCAAACCTTCTTCAGAAAGTCTGGGACATGATCCATCCTACTGGAGGACCATGAGCTCAGACCCATCCCTGAAGCTCCTGACAGACACGAACTCATTACAGATGGAGCATGGGAGATAATGTAGTTGAAAGATCAAAGTCGGAATCCCGATGGACCCAAATCCCCAGATTTCCTGGAAACCCATGAGCCTTAAAGGAGCAATTCAGGACACACGAGCTGCTCTGAAGGACATCTGACCTAAGCAGGAGACAGTGCCCATATGTCTCACTTGCCCGGAGCCCAAAGCTTCTCACACTTACCATCTGACCGCTATGTGCCAGCCAACACTCTGTGTCAGCCTTTTCTGATACCAAACAGCCCTAATGGATAGCAACTCAAGAACATGCCACTGCTTCCTGGAAGGCCCACTGGAGTGAGGGAGGTAGAGGCGCCCCTGGGATCTACCAGAGAAAGTCTGGTCCTGCTTTGCTGCAATACACCAGGACTCACTCCTGTAGAAATGTGAAGTAGAAAGTTTCCATGGTTCTCAGAGAGAGAGAGAGAGAGAGAGAGAGAGAGAGAGAGAGAGAGAGAGAGAGAGTGCTGAATGCCCTCACTGGGGCCCAACAAAGCCTAAATGTGAGCTAAGTTTGAGGGAAGATTCTAGATGTCTAGGCTTCTGTGGTCTTTGCTGCTGAGGGCTGTCTTTCCTGAGTCTTTTCTGGGTGTGGCCAGCCTGTGTTGTCCCCTCCGTGTACGTAAAATGTTAACCCAGACTAGAGAATTTGGCCAAGTGGGTTTCACTTGGAGTCTGTGAAGGCAGTGTCCCTATTCTTGGGGCCAGTCTGAGAGGTCACCACTCCTGGAAATGATATCATTTTGTTTGTCAATCATATAGACAGTGAGCAGAGGCATCTCTAGGGACTTTATCTTAGAAGCTGGGGATCCTGGAAGGTGACCTTGTGCCACACTGGTCTCCTCCAGAGAAGCTAAGAATTTCAGGACACCGATCTTTCTCCCTGAATAAGACACTAATGAAGAACATCCAGACCCAGGCTGATGTCCTCTACATGTCCTGGTCCAGACAGCCTTGGAGTCTTGGCCCTGCCTCTTACTCTGCCATCTTATCTACCTTCTGTGTTTCAAGTCCCAGGAGTGATGGTGTACAATGTTTGGCCTTGGGGAGCCTGACTGGGTTGTTTGCAGTGGGGTCTAGGGCATTGATACTATTCCTGTAAAGATTCCATGGAGCTGTGCTAGAAGCTCACACATCCTGACTTGCCACCCAAGACACCAGGGATCCTCTTGCCCATGTAGATTCTCCAAAGGTGCAGGGAGGCATCAGACTCTTTACATAGTCTCTTCTGGTCCATTTGCATTCACTTCCCCAGCTGTTCTGAGACAAAAGTCTGACCCCAGGGTAGCTTCAGTGGCTGCCATGTCAACTGTCCCATTGGTTCATACAGTGCCGTTATAGAGGGTGGGAGACTCCTGACCCCACGCCAGGGTAGCCACACAGTCTTATATCTTTATGGGGGACTCACCTGGCCCACAGACCCACTGCCATCTCCTCTGGAGGACTTCTTCTGTCCTAGTCTGGCTACACCCTTAGACCACCTGTCCTAGGTAGGGTTTTATTGCCATGAAGAGACACCTTGACCAAGGAAATGCTTACAAAGGCAAACACTTAGTTGGGGCTGCCTTATAGTTTCAGAGGATGGCAGCACACAGGCAGACAAGGTGCTGGTGAAGGAGTTGAGAGTTCTACATCTTGATCCAAAGGCATCCAGAGGGAGACTGGTATCCACAGGTAGCCATCAGAGACTAGCATCCACAGGCAGATAGGAGGAAGCTCTCTTCTGCACTGGGTGGAGCCTAAGCATAGGAGGAGACCTCTGAAGCCCACACCTCCTAACAGGGCCACTCCCTATGGGCCAAGCATATTCATACCATCCCACCACTCATCTCTTTCCCCCTGAGGTTGCTAAGCCCATCCAAGGTCATGGAAGAGGGAGTTCTTGAGAGATTAGTTCAGTACATGTGAGTACCATTCAGCCATGAACCACCCTGCCTCAGTCCATCCCTCCCTAGAACCCAGGCCCAGGCAGCAGTCCTGGAGTTTACTCTTTGGACTAGCTGTCATGGACAGAGACATAGGTCCTGACTACTGAGAGGTTTCTAAGAATAAGTTTCTAGGGATGCTAGTGGCCAAGCTGTGACTGAAGACATGGACGCAGGCTGGACCTTGTTTCTTGGGTACTTCCGACGCAGTGCTGGACACACAGAGGACTCCAAAGATACTAAGATTTCAAAAACCATCATCCCAGAAGCTCCTCCTGTGGGCTCCTCCTGTGCATTTTGCTGGGATCTGGCCTGAAACTTCCTGGTCTATCATCAAGCTTTAGGCTTTCCAGCTACAGGCCAAACTATGGTTCTTTGTTGACAACCAAGACAACCCCAGATTTCCTGTGATGGTCACCTGCCTACCTGGGCTTTTCCTTTACCAACTAATGCTTTTTGATGCTAGCTCTGTTTCAGACCCTGTATGGGCTGCCTCAACCCTGGGAAGAAGGACCCTTGCCATATTCCACATGGAGGAAACTAAGGTCCATAGAGAGTAGGAGCTCACCCAGACCATGGCTGCTTCAACGTCTAAGTCACCGCAATGGCTTATATCATGCCTTTCTACAGAAGCGCAGGCCAGACTCTGTTCCCTCTGCACATGGCCACTGACGACCCTACAGACCCTGTGGCAAGCCAAGGAGGCAGAGCCATTGTGCCCTACATGAGGGGTTCTGCCTGGTGGCGTAGAAAGTGCAGATCTGTCCTAGTTGTCTTAGGGTCTCTATTGCTGTGAATAGACATCATGACAACAGCAACTCCTATAAAGGAAATCATTTCATTGGAGCCGCCTCACAGTTCCGAGGCTTAGTCTTTTGTCATCATAGCGGGAAGTGTGGCAGAGCATAAGCAGACATGGTGCTGGAGAGGTAGCTATGAGTTGTGCATCTGGACCTTCAGGGAGCAGGAAGAGAGTGAGACACCAGGCCTGGCTTGAGCATCTGAGACCACAAAGCCCACAGTGACACGCATTCCCTGACAGGGCCACACCTCCTAATGGTGCCACTCCCCATGGGCCTATGAGGACCATTTTTATTCAAACCACTACTACACTAATGTAATGGACCTTGGCCACCCTCTAGTCTTCATTTCTGTATTAAAGTTATCCATAAGAACAGAACCAAAATAGATATATACATATGTTCATCTACTATCTAGAGATAGCCAGAGTTATTTATTATAAAGAATTGTTCACATTAGTCTAGAGCTTGAGAAGTCCCAAGATACAATACATAGGCAAGAGACCCCACAGAACTGATGGAGTAAGTTCCAATGGGAAGAGTGGTGAACGTAAGATCCTGAAAGATTCTATCTATCCTATCCTAACTTCAGATCCAAAGGCCAGAAAATGCCAATGTCTCAGACGAAGGCATATGACAGAAGTAATTCTCTCTGTTTTCATTTAGCTCAAGGCTTCGAGTATTTCTCATTGAGACACATGTGCATTAGGGAAAGCAGTCTGCTCTACTCACCCAGAGACATTCTCACAGACTCGCCCAGGCTAACGTTTGGTCAATACTCAGACACCATGTGAACCAGTCAAACTGACACATGAATTTAACCATCACAGGCTCTGAGATTCCATGACAGTAGTTGAAGCATGTTTCCACTGCTAGGGTCCAGGGTGGCTTTGAGATAGCTCTGGCTGAGCAGATAGGACAGCAGCCTGGATGCAGTCCCTCGCTAGTAAGTCCCTGAGCACAGGCTTCATACTTTGTAAGTGTTTTGTATACGTTTTAACAGTTGCCTGTGTTCCCTACTCCCATGACTGGCACCCATAAATGGAAGCACCACAAAGGCCTTGTTCAGGTGGGTTCCATCAATAAGCTATGGGCAGACGAAGTCTCTGTGCCTGGGAGGGATCAGAGGTTCAAGGTCCCACAGCTACCAGAGATGACCTGGATCTAGCGGACTGGCTTACCCCCATATCACCTATTCCCCCCTTCCCCCTGTTGTACCCATGTGGCTTCTTGCACTCTAGCTAGTCCATGGAGGTTTCTGAAGCCCTAGGGGTGTCTGGTCAGCCTTACCTTCCCTGCAAAAGTCTAGACTGTGCTGCAGGAAGTGTGAGAGAGAGAATGCCCTTCTCTTACTCAGGGAAGACCATTTCTTACGGAATCTTACCCAGTGCTGGTTTTGGGAAAGGGCGGCCAGAAAAAGCAGTCAGAGGGTGGCTGGGGAGACTTGAAGGAGGAATGTGCTTCATCCTCTCATGAAGTGATCTCAGTCATGACTCTGGACTCAGCACAAGAACCCAGAGAGAATGGTCTTCAGACAGCCTAAAAATGGCTCCTTCCAAGATCAATACTGGCTCTTAAACACAAAAATAGTTTTGATACATGCTGAGATTCAGGGGACTGGATTCAAAATTCTGGTCTGAGGAGGGGTTGAGGTGGGAGGGTGCATGGCTGGGGAGGGAGGGATCAGGAAGCATCCCTGGCAGGGAGGATCTGTGCTCTAGGTTGAGCTGAAGATCTCTGTCCATGTATAGTTCATGAACCCTGGCTTCAAGGACCAGCAGGCTCACATCTTTCCCAGTTTAGGCCTCCAGGGTCCCACAGGAAGAGACAGGGTTCTACTGGTTCAGGACACTAAGGCCAGACTCTCATCATTGCTTCTTCTTGACCCTAAGGGGCAGTCCCTCAGGTCTATTCCTCCTCTACTCATATGTCCTTGAAGCCATGTCATCGTTTTCTATACATCAACTTCCTTCTCACACAGTCTCAGCCCAAGGCCACGACTGTCTTCACATCATGCTCCCAACACGCCTGAGTTCACCCCTACTCCTGCTGCCACACCTACACCACTTACGGAGTATCTGTGGACGTGGTTTGGGGGGATCCCAATTTTCCCAGCTCACTGTCCCTGCCAGTGTTTCTTGGATGAAGCCTGGGACAGTGAGGCCATCAGGGGGACAGGTTGGAGCTGTGTCCTCAGGAGCCAGTCAGATGAGAGTCCTCAGCTTGGGGGAAATACCCTTTTCTGTGTGAAGCTGGGTCACAAGCTCTGGCTCCTTTGAAGACTTTCTCTGTGTGGCCATTTGAGAGTTGATATCGTTATCTAAAAGCCTGCTTTGTCCGGGGCTTAATACAGCTACAGCGGTGAGCTTCTCTCCCTCCAACCCCTCTGCCTTTGCCTTCCTGGCTCTGCAACTCTTGCTAAACACACCAAGCTGGATTTTGCTTTTGTGTCCAGTCTGACTGTCCTTTCAGGAAGCTATGGCCAAGATTTGCTCCTGACGCTCAAGCTTGTGTCCTGGACTTTTCTAAGAATATCCCTTCCCCTCCCTTTCTGAGTTCTGTCAGAGTGGTGGGGGCGATCCGTGCCCTTTCTCCTAATGTCAACGGGTGGTGTAGACCAATAGTGACCTTCACAATACACTTACATCCTCTTCCTCAGGACTTGGGAACTCTCTGTGGTGTGGCTGGAGATGCGATTAGATAAAGGAACCTGAGAAAGGGGCTCATCCTGTGTAACCGGGTGGGGTTGGGCTCTCGTGTTATTACATTTGTGCTTGGGAGAAAAGCAGAAGAGTGTGGACCCAGGCCTGCACAGGGGAGATGGATGTGAAGTTCCAGACACACACTTGAGTGAGGTAGCCATCTTGGGTCTTAGGACAGCCACAGAAGCTAGAAGAGGAGGGAAGGAGCCACCTTTGGCAAGCGCAGGCCTGCTTCTTTAGTCTTGGTTTCTGTCTTAAAAGACTCAGAACTGTTCCCGTTGTCCAAGGTGACCAAAGTCTTGGTAGATTGTTGGTCAGGCACAGGAAAGTGACATAAAGGCCGTGTTGTGTTCTGTGACTTTAATAGGATGCTCTGAGACCTTCAGCACGCACACTGGAACATGCAGCTCTCTGCCTGTCCATACAGCTGGCCTCTCTGCTCTGCCTCCCAAGCAGACACCATAAGCTTCAGTCCTTGCTCTTTAGCACATCAGCCCGTCCTTGTTTGCACAGCCATGGGTTAATCTCTGACCCACAGCCTTTACCAGAGCATCCTGTAGACTTGCCAGCCTCTCTGGTCACCATTCTTCCTCCAACTGCTTTGTCTTGATAGAAGAAAATGTATGCAACCATAAGTGCCATTTTAACCATCTTCTTATGTGATCCAATGACATTCTCTGCACTCACAGGTAGCATAGTTCTTTCTGCTGTTTATTTCCATCGCCCTGAATGAAAGCTCCATGGCCCCTAACAGGTATTCCGCTCCTAGCCCTTGGTAGCCTCTAACTTGCTCTGCCTGTTTTAGACACTTCATATGACAAATTTGCTTGATTTCGGTATTTAATGTGATAGAATTACTTAAGATTTATACTATTGTGCTTGGTCTATTCCATCAGCATGTGTCCAAGGTCAGCGTGTGTTGAGGTCATGTGTCAGTCATTTTCACATAGAATGATATCCCACTGTATGAAGACACCAGATTTTGTTTATTTCTTCACTCGTTGGTGAATCCTTGACTGTTTTAATGTCTTGGATTTGTGTGCAATGCTGATGTAAATTTTGGCATACATTTCTCTCTCTCTCTCTCTCTTTTTTTTTTTTTCTTGAGTCTCTGCTTTCAATTCTTTTGTGTATATGCCAAGGATTTGAGCTGCTGGGCAAACCCTTTTCTATAGAAGCTGCATCGTGTTAAATTCCCACAAATAAGCAAAGACTCTGCCTTCTCCAAGACCCCCACCCCAGGGAATCATCATCATCGTCATCATCATCATAATCACCTTTAGTCATCATCATCATAATCACCTTTAGTCATCATCATCATAATCACCTTCATCATCATCATCACCATCATCGTCGTCATCACCGTCATCACTGTCATCATCATCATCATCGTCATCATCACCATCATCATCACCATCGTCATCATCATCATTCTTTTTTGTTTTTAAATCACACCCAGTCTCTTTGGTGTGAAGTGATCTCTTGTGCTGTCCTAAAAATTAGTACTGTTGAGCCTGTTTTCCTGAGCTTGTTGGCCTGTTGTCTTCAGAAAAAGATCTTTTGGAATCTTTGGCCTACTTTTAAATTTTGTTCTTATATACATATTGAATATTAAATTCTTATCAGAAAATAATTTACAAACATCCTCTCCTGTTCTTCCGGTTGTCTTCTTATTTGCTTGACATTTTAATGCCAAGTTTTGAAGCTGATAGAGTCCAAATTAGATGATCCTGGTCATACCTTGAAAGGAGTGTGGAGATTCTGCCACACCCTTCTTCATGGCCTCTGCGAGGTGAGCTGGTTTGTTCCACCAAACACTCTGCTATGGTGTACTGCCTTGCTACAGGCCCACATGCAACAGAAACAGCAAACATGATCTGATCTTTGAAGTACCACCTGAGTCAAATAAACTTTTCTTCTTTATAAGGTGATTGTCTCAGGTTGTTTGTCACAGTGACGGAAAGTACCCTAACAAGATACTGTATCTAAGAAGTCGTTCCCATATCGAAGTCACAGTGGTCTCTTTATCCTTTAGGAGTTGGATTCTCTTATGCTTATGCTGGTGAGTTAATTTTTAAAAATTGATTTTTATTATTTTAAATGATGTGTCAGTGTTTAAGTCTGCACATGTAAATACAGGTGCTGGAGGAGGGCAGAGGTGTTGAATCCCCCCCCCCCCGGAGCTGAGATCACAGGAGGGTGTGAGCTGCCAGGTGTTGGTGCCTGGAACTGAACTCCTGTCCTTTGCAAGAGTGGTGTGACTAGTAACTGCCCAGCCCTCTCTCCAGCCCCTTGAGTTAATCTTTGCATAGGCTGTAAGGCAGAGGCTCAACCCCATCTTTTGCCTGTGGAAATCCACTTGTCTCGGCACCATTTGTTGCAGATTGCTCTTTCCTCACCCGGTGGTTAGCTTCTTTGCCAAAATCAATTGACCATAAACCAGACTCTTAGTTTTATACGTTGGTTTATTATGTCTTTCCCGATATGGGCTGCCCACTGTTGAGGGCTGTAACTTTGTAACCACTTCTGAAACGAGGACTCCATTGTCATTTAGGATAGTCTTGCTGCCTGAGGCTTCTTACGGTTTGCTCTGAATCTGAAGGGTTCCTTTTCTTTCTTCCAAAGAACCCTCAGGTTGGAGTTGAAAGCATTGGGGGAAATTCCAGGACCTGAACAGACTTGTTTCTTGTTACCACTCCTGTAGCCATACAACTCTTCAGATCAGATTTGCATGGTGACAGGCGCATAAGGAATCCAGACACATATGCTGTTCATGGGAGAGTGAGCACAGGTCACATGCAAATACTACATCTGACATGAAAAAAACGTGATGGGATTTTGGTGCTAAGGGCTGTGGGTTCCTAGAAAGAACAACAATGTAGTGACTCCCCACTCTTTTGCAAGGAGGCTTCTCCCTGCCTTGCAGTCGCTACAGGATCCATACCTGCTATTTCTCTTTCTTCATTTCTGTCTCTAGAAATGTCCCTCAAGCATCACTATGTGTTTAAAATACTGTTATATTTTGCTTATAGCTTTTCTGAAATGTGTGGGTCTGTGTATGTGTGGTAAGGTTTTCAGGACCTCCAGAACATTAGAGACATTAGTGACAAAGTAGAGTCCACTGTGCAGTGGTGGGTGTATGTCTGTCTATGTGTATGTGTATGTGTATGTGTATGTGTATGTGTATGTGTATGTGCATGTGCATGTGCATGTGCATGTGCATGTGTATGTGTATGTGTGTGTGTGTGTCTATGTGTGTGACTGTGTGGGTTTGTGTGTGTGACTGTGTAAGAGTGTATTTTTGTATGTGTCCCTGAGTGTCTTGCTGTGTGTGCCTCTCTGTGTGTCATGTAGGTAAATGTATATGGGCAATATGTTCCTGTGTGTGTGTGACATGTGTCCCTGTGTGTATGCTCAGAAGCCTTCTCTATCACTCTGCCTTATTCCTTTGAGGCAGAGTCTCTCATTCAACCTGGAACTAAGGTGGCAGCCAGAAAGCCTTGGCTCTCCTCACATCTGCATGCCCACACCCTGCCAGTGCTGTAGCCATGTGTGTCACCATGTGTCTGTCTTTCTACACTGATGCTGAGGACATGAACTCAGAGCTTCATTTTATACAGCAGATACTCCTAACCACTGGGCTATTTCCTCAGACCCCCACTGTGCCTTTTTGTAAACAAGAAGTTAGGAAACACAGGATATTCGCCTGCTGCCTGCCACCCAGGGGATGGAGGCAGAGTTGAAATTTAAAACAATAGGTCCCTAGACAGTCAGTTCAACACTGCCTTCTGGACTGAGAACAATGGTCTCCCTTGGAACATTGAGCCCTGTGGTTCAGAAATCCATTAAGGCATGTGTTCACGTGCATGTGCACATGTGTGTGCAGGTATGTGTTCACGTGCATGTGCACATGTGTGTGCAGGCATGTGTTCACATGCATGTGCACATGTATGTGCAGGTATGTGTTCACACGCATGTGCACATGTGTGTGCAGGTATATGCAGAGGCCAGAAGTTGACACTGGATGTCTCCTCTCCGTCTTATCTTCTGAGGCAAGTTCTCTCATTGAACATGGAGCAGATGGTTTCAGCTAGAAAGATTGAAGAATCCAGGACCTGCCTGGCTCGGCCCCATCCCCTAACACAGGAGTTAACACGGCTTTTCTATGAGTTCTGGGGATCTGAACTCAGGTCACAGTGAACACCTTACTCATCAAGCTATCCCTCAAACCCTAAAAGCAATTTTTTAGTGTGAGTGATATGGATATATATATGTGTGTGTGTGTGTGTGTGTGTGTGTGTGTGTGTGCGTGTGTGTGTGTGTGTGTGTCCACGCACAATGCCCACACACATACCTATAATCCCAGCACTGGTGGGGGCTGGGAGAGCAGATGTGAGGGTAATCAGGGCTTTCTGGATGCCACCATACACAAATACCTGCTCTACACACACACACACACACACACACACACACACACACACACACACACACACACACACACACACACACACACATATACACACACACACACACACACACACACCCATGAACACACACACAGAGACATACACACCACACACACACGCATCCACACACACACACAGACAGACACACATGCACACGCACACAAACATACACAACACACACAGAAACATACACACCACACACACACACAGACACACACACACAGACACACACACTCATGAACACACACACAGAGACATACACCCCCCACACACACACACACACACACACACACACACACACACACAGACAGACACACATGGACACGCACACAGACATACACAACACACACAGAGACATACACACCACACACACACACACACACACACACACATACAGACACACACACATAGACACACACAGTCATGGACACACACACAAGAGACATACACACCACACACACACACACATGCACACACACACACACACACACACGCACACACACACGTTCATGTGTGTGGAGGCCTAAGGCTGATGTCACTCTCCACTGTATACATTAAAGCAGGGTCTCTCAATTGAACCCAGAGCTTGTTGCTGCCATCTGTCCCAGTGATCCCTGTCTTTCTGATTTCAGGACCCAGGAATTACAGACAGGCTACCCTGCCTACCAGGCGTTTGTGTGAGTACTGAGGGTCTGAATCTTTTCTTTCCACTTGTTAGGTGAACGCTCCATCCACTGAGCTGTCTCCAGCGTCTACAGTGATTTTGAGGGCTGGCTCTGAGACTCTACTCCAGAGCACTCCCGCTGGGTATATCCAATGCTAGGGTCTTAGGCATCTCCAACATGCACTTGTCAGGGAGGTTCTCCAGCTGCTGTAACAGCTGTACAACCAAAGTCATTTGCAGATGACACCGCTGATGCTGAGAAGGGCAAAGTGAACACATGCGTGCACACATGCACGCATGCACGCACACACACACGCACACATACACGCTTGCCATACTCCTTGGCAAACAGCAGGGCTTGACCACAAATCTCCATCTGCTCCCTAACCTGATAATGCTAACAGAATCCCATCTCCAATGGAGGCAAGGGTAAGACGCTTGTGTGGCCAAGCAGGTAGCAGCCAATCTGGGTCAGCTCGGCAGGTCCCAGTGGAAATCTGAAGGAGCTTTGGAGGAAGAGCAGCAGCTGCGGCTCAGTTCTGTGCACTGGTTGGGCCTCTTTCTCCATCCTTCAGGACATAAGCAATGAGGAGCTTCCCACAGGCAGGAGAGATGAGTCCTGCAAGATGCCCTTAGAAAACCTGATGCTAGAAAGAGTCATCTGACCCCCACGTCCCTCAAAGGGGTCTGGGCAGAGTGCACAGTGCTGGGTCCCTCTCTGGTCTGAATGCTGGCATGTAAACAGGTTTGTCACTGGACTTCTCTTCAGTACACTTCTGGCCCTGTTGTATCAAGCACTGGAAACACGTCAGTGAAGAGTCTGGGAACATCAGGAGGTGGGCATGATATAACAATTATTAGCACCCCCAGAATTATCCTGGGGGATTGCCTGAAAGGGGCCATAACATGGAGGATAGCGAATTACATTGATTTTGCTCACCTGTGCAGGTAGCATGATTATAGCTGCTTGCAATACTGTGTTGGAAAAGATCCTATGGAATCATCCAGGTAGCGAGCATGTGGGCTGCATAAGGATTTTAGTGCCCACCTCAGGGACTGTTGGAGGGAGAGTAACAATGGCCAATGGCACCCACCTTATTCCACAGACCAAAGAAATGGAGCTGTGGCGAGGACAAGGCCTGCGAGCTCTGCCACAGAACGCAACAGTCGGAAACACCGCGGACCTCTTTCAGGGGCCATGAGGCTCCTCAGCTCTGTCCACGCTGGCAGCACAGGATAATGTGGTGTTACATATTGCATGAGGCAGTCTGCCGATGAAGAGCATCAGCGATTCTTGCTTACAGGCTGCCTCACCTCTGGGCTCCGTGATCAATAGGCACCTTGGGGAGGATCGGAGGGCTCCATGGAGGCCTGTGGATGAGATCCTCTGAAATCTTTGTGCTAGGAAGTACAGCTCATTGTCATCTGAGGCTATCTCAGCCGAGTGCTCTGGGGAGTATAGGACAGCTGTGCGTCCGTGGCTGCAAGTCCAGGCCACACAGGCATGGTAATGTCCCTTCACCCCTACCCCTGCCAATAATGTTTTTACCCTGCTCCACAGTCAGCCCACCACACTCTGCCTTGCCTCATGGCACCAGCCCTGCCTGGACCTCAGCCCTGCTGGTGCTGTAGCCTCCAGCTTAATGCCCCGCTTTATCTCCCAGTGCCATCGGCTTTGCTCGGGTGACCTGAGATGAACACCTGTCATGGCCGTCCTCATTTGACAAGCAGGCACCTCCTAAGACTTCCCGGGCATCTTGGCCTGCAGGCTCTCTCGTTCACAACCACTGACAGCTGGTCTCCATGTCTTGCCTGACTGCCTTCTCCAAGGTTGTATTTGCCTGAATGGGTGAAAGAAGATATAGATGTTTACCGGGAGGTGACAGAGCAGCAACGGCCCCTCAGAGAAGCATCTACCTTCTACTTGCAGATGGCCCAGCTCTTGCCACAGCTCCGCTGACCAGGTATGGTAGAGACTGATGGCTCAAGCCTGACAGAGGGTATGGGCAGGAATGGGGGAGGATCCTTGTTCGTGGACTTTTGTCTGCCCTCCCAAGTTCTCTGAGTTGACCATATGGGGGAGAAGCTCTGAGATTCTCACTCAGAGGAAGTAGTGCTGGTGTGCAAATCTCCGGTAGGCAATGGGATGAAGCCATGTTCTGGCAGGAGGCCTGCATCGATGCAGTTTTCCACTGGTACCTGCTGCTTGCAGCCAGGACACCCAGTCTTCCTGCAAGGTGACTGGTTCCCTGTCTCCTGCCACAGCCTGAAGGGGTTGCTGTCCTATAGCCTGGCATAGCCCTGTTCCCCTACCACCCCCCTGCTTCGTGGTTTCTCAACTTGATCTGCCCCAAATTTTAGGGCTAGGCTGCAGTGCAGGATCCCTGGGAAACTCTAACTTGCTGGACTCAAGAGACTCAGATACTAGCTCCTGCCCGGCCTCTCATCTGTGACATGGGGACACACCAGATCACTGCCTGATTTCCATCAGCACTGTCTCTCAAAGGGTCCCCAGGGTTCTGTGAAAACAGACTGGCCCCTGGCCCAGCCCATGGAAGGTACAGTCTCGCTATTGCTCTCCTGTCTCCAGATAGGATCATCATCAATAAAAGTGTCTCCATATTTCATTAAAGTGAATTACTGGTGGTTTGTCTTGGGGGTGGCAAAGTGCTGGAAGCCGACAGACAGAAGCTTCCAGGGAACACAGAGCCAGGTCTCCAGGCCTCAGGGGAACAGCCAGACACCAGGCTGGGTAGGGCTGGCACTGGGAGTCCAAGATCCCCAGACCTTGGAAGGGGCCTGATCATAGGGAATGGCTTGTTCCCGGATGTGCCAGGCTAGCCCCCTGAATCACAAGCTAGCCCAGTCTGGCTCTGCTCCCTGATTAGATGACAGTTGGTCCCAGCTGTAGGTCTCATGGGGCTATGAGCACTCAGGGTGGGAATGTCAGTTCTCCAGCCTCCAGGGCATAGAGGCAGTGGGGTGCTGAGCATAGTTGGTGTCGTAAGGCCTGGCTGACTTTCAAGAGGTGACCTATTCTACTCTGCATGCTGCATCACTAGCTGGAACTTCCGTAGTGTAATGACAGCATCCTGCCAAGGACCAGTTAACAGGTTCAAGGAAAGCAATGACTGGGGAATAGCACTGCCTCTGGACGGAACAAAGGGCAGATTTTGTCTATCCACACCCTGCCTCGAGCCGGTGTTCTGGCTTCAGAGACCATTGTGCCTCTGATCCCCGGGGTTGTGAACCTGTCACCAGGATGGATATCGGGAGCTGAAAGCACAGAACAGCAGGCTTCAGAGCTCTAAGAGTTCAGAGAGGACCTTACCTCTCCCACAGCTGTGCCCCATAGCTCCTCCATGCAGGGTGGCTCTTAGGCAGATCCAGCAGAACTAAGTGTGAGCACTCTTAATCCTCTGTCACTGGGGTGGATTGGATCTTCCTGTCCCTCCCTCTTGCCTTCTATCCGGAGGCTCAGATCTGAGGTTCTCTGTCCCTCTGCTGCCTGTCCTCCTAACCCCTGTGCTAATGGGCCACATCCATTAGGGCCGATGACAGGAACTGCCACCAACGAGATGTCCTTTGATCTCTGGGCAGCAGGAAAAAGGAAGGTCAGGAAGAGGGGGTGAGCTTTTCCGACAACCGGTGTAGAGTGGTTCTGAGTCTGTAAACCAGGGTGCTGCCTGCAAGGCACAGGACACCAAGCTTCTCTGGGATGAGCCTATGTCTATACCAGACATTCTTCAGAGGAAATGGACTCAGGTAGTCATGGTAGACATCTTGAGGGGCCCACTGTACCCCAGTACGCCTAGACCAATCCCAAGGAGAGTGGGAATCATTTGTTTTCAAACATTTCCCGGAACCCTCCCCTCCCTGAAAGGGTTTGTCTCTCTTTAAGGGCGGACTGAGGTGAGCATCCTACTTCCTTGGACTGTATCACTTCTACTGTTAACGGTCTTCCTCTGGTCACTTTTGTCAGTGAACTCCTCAGATTCTTTCTGGTGACATCTGAGGCCCTGTCTCTTCTCAGAGATTCCCCTGCCCCTCTAAGACAATCTGAATCTAAAAAGACTCTAGAGGCAGGGGACTGACCTGAAGGGTCCAGAGTGTGAACCACAGGGTACACCAGGGCACAGCATGTACCATCCTTCCAGTGCGAGCGCTTCTGAGGAGCTCCACATCCAGCCTGCCTCTGCCTGGCTTACCTGGGTTTGTCCTGTGCATGCAGATCAGTCAGAGCCTAGGCTCTGACCCTGGGGTGCTGTCCCTGCAGTGCAGAGGGACATTAGCTCAAAATGTCCCTAACTGCTCTCTCACCAAGGGACTTTGGGGACTAGTGACTGGACAAGAGGAGGTACACGTGGAGTCCTTCTGTGCTCCACAGTGTCCCTTGATGCTCTCACAAACAGCAGCCAGTAGATCGGAGAGGGAAGAGAGGTTTGGTATCCACCTGGTCCTCTGTTCCTAAATGGTCTCCTAGACAATGGCCAACACTGTGGATTCCAAGTCATAGTCCAATGCAAGGCCAGGCAGGAGAGCTGCTCCCAAGCTCCAGAGAATGCCCACTGCACCACCCTGCTAAGAACCTCCAGATCCCTGAATCATGCAGCCAGCCTCAGGAGTGGCCCCAGGCCAAACCTGAAAGGCTTGCAATCTAACTCAGACGTGAGTCCCCGCACGAGCGCCCTCTTGAGACCTGGTTGTGAACTTCACTGACCCTGCTCCAGGAGATGCCATGGGTGGCCATGAGAATAGATCAGATAGATAAAAAGACAATCAGTATTAGCAGAAAGAAAGACACAGAGAAAGGAAAACACAGAGCTGAAAACAGAAACCGCAAAACAAAGACAGCTATGGAGACACAAGCAGAAAAGGGATGGAAGGTAAAACGGAGCAGAGAAGGAAAATGGGGGCATTGCCAGAGCCAGGAGAGGTTGTGAGTGAGTTGAGGCCCAGTGCAGACCTTGGGGGATGTGGTGATAAGAGGTTGATGTGGCTGGGCATGGGGTAGATGATGTTGGATCTACTCTCCAGGACGTCTGTTGTCAATCTCTGCTGGACATTGAGCAGTTCTGAGACTACACTGGTGACTCGAGTATGTGGTTTGGGACCCTCTGAGACACTTACTTCGCTATAGGGACGGCAGGATCTTAGAGATCAGAGTCTGAGTCTCTCTCAGAGACAGCACTGTGAAGAGAGGGGGTGGTTTCAAAGCTGGGAGTGTGACCAGGAGGATGCCACGGGCTATAGCCACTTGGCATACGAGAAGGCCCCAAGCTACAGACAGTGAGCTCAGAGCTCTGCTTTGGAAAAATGGACCTGTCTTAAAAGTGACCTCCACCACTCTCCAGTCAGACAAGACAAGGCCACTACACCACTCTCCACTACAAGGACACTAATCATGAGCTCATGTTCACAAAAACTGGTGGACTGCGGGTTGACTCCAGGATGCCAGGTTGATGGAAAGGAGGCAAGAGTGAAAGTCAGGCCAGGGCTACCGGGTGTACCAGAAAAACAAACAAACAAACGAACAAACCCCCTCTCAGGTACCTTGGTCTCATCAGTTTCCTGAGCAAAGCTTTACAGAGACCTATCCAGACTTAGAACCTGCAGGAACTGTAGACAGCTGTCCCAACTCACACACTGTGGGACAGCGCCAGGCCCAACCTCACATTTCTGAAGAGGAGGTTGCTTGAACTTGGAGCCACTTGGATTCTGGTACCTGGTACTCCCTCACTGGAAGAAACTCAGGAGAGCAGGTGGTTTGGTCCACTGCAAGGTAGGGCAAGGAATGCCCATCCCTTGGGGTCATGAAAGCTGGGACACTGTGAAAAGTAGGGCGGCTGATGACCCGAGGGGTTCTGAGTGGTGAACGGCCGGAGTGGTAGGACAGTGGGAGCTGGTGAGCCCAGACTGAGAGCCCTACCTGCCAGATGAGTCTGAGTCTAGTCAATACCTTGGACTCCAGGAAAAGGGAGGCTCAGCAAAACCGGGTAGCTCAGCCCCAACTGAGAAGCAGAAAGCATCCCGGGGGGCGAATGCTGGCTATAAATGCCAAGTGGAGCGTCCAGCGAGGCAAACTAATGGTCTTCGGTGGGCGAGGCAGGCAGCTGGGAATCACAGACGGACTTCCAGATCAATACTTGTGCGCTGATTTGCTGAAGAGGCTTTTATGAAGTTTAAGCAGAGTTCATTGTTAAATACTCTTATGTTCAAAGGATGTGGGCTGCCGTATTAATTCCTTTTCTTTTACAGATCAATAATTACATTGCTTATTTGCTTAAAAGGCTCAGGTCGAGGCAGGGGTGAGAGAGGGGAGCTCCAGGGAACATAGCTAGAGGTTCAGAATACATCGCGTTGTGTTCGACGGTGACAAGGGAGTGATGGGTACCCCTTGGGGAGGGCTCCGTGTTCAGGGCTTACTTCAGCCCCCAAGCTTCTCTCTGAATTAAGCTTCATTCTCCTTGGGGCTCTGCTCCGGGTGCACAGCAGCATGGGGCTGGCATCTGCATGTGGCATGACCTCCCGCTCTGTCCTGCTACCCCAAGGACCCCGGTCAAAGGGGATGGGAGAGGAGCTACCGAGGAGCTCTGAGTCAGGAAAGTAAAAAGGTCACTATGGCTTGGGTGGGTGCCAGGCTGCCATTATAGCAGGAGTAGTCAGAGACACGAGGAATTTGTACCCCAAAGCAGGTGTCACACTGGCAGGGAAAATATGGGGCAACATACAATGGGCTTTTCCTAGCAGTGACTGCTGGCCTTGATAGGTGCCAGGAAACTGAGGCAACATGGCTATTGTCTGAGTTCATGGGTGCAGATCTGGGAGGCTCAGGGCTTATAGCAGGGCCTTGTGTGTTGCTGACTGCTATGCTTTCCGACCTTCTGGTGAGGTGTTTTCATGCCCAGGCACCCAGGTGGTGTTCTCAGTGGGCCCGAGAGGTTGGAGGCCTGGGGCTGCTCACCCCTACCCTGCAAATAAGACCCGAAAGCTATGCCTACTTGACCAGCTTGTAAGAGGCTCAGCTGGTGGACCCTGGCCACCTCATTTCATCCGTACTCAGAGATCAAACAGGACCCATATTAAAAATGGAAAAACAGAAAGGATGGTAAGTTCTCTCGTGCAGATGGCGAAGGTTTCTTGTACCTGGGGACGGCGTGAGGGTCATCCACACATGGGGGCGCACTGGTGAGAAGGGACTAATGATTAATATTCTCTGCAGGGGACGCAGCACTGCGACGCGGTGGCACAGGTGACATCCGTTTTCAGCTTCAGAGTCTCTTTGGCACGGTGAGTACTGTCCTGCTTGAGAGCTCGTTTACGACGTCGCTTTGAAGAATGGTGTCTCTCTGTGGCTGACAGGCTCCTGTGGCTGAATGACTTCTGGGCTGTTCCCTCAATCCTGCCGCCACGCCAGGAAGTTATTATCATCTTATTCTCCGATCAGGAAATAGAAAAGTGTACTATAGACCATCGTGATGATAAGGGAACTTGACAAATCTTGATCCAAAGGTGGGAAATAGATGTAATCGATGTAATCAGTTCATCTATTTATGTGGATTAACCGGTGAGGGCGGGGAAGAAAAGGCGTCCTCCAAGCGCGGTGAGAGGCAGAGCTCCCATTCTTCCTTTGTGAGACTAGTTCTGGGGAAGGCTCGCAGCCGCTCCTCTGGTCCAGAAAGCTTTGATGTGGCAGATGGGAGGCAGGTATCTGGGGGTAGCAGCCTCCAGACTCACTGACCCCTCACTGCCTCAGCTCCAGGCATGGCACCACAAACATGTAGGGGTTTTAAACATTAGCACGGCCTTTGCTTCCTTCTGGACAGGAGACAGGAAATGGCAAGTTCTTGGAAAATGTTCACAAGACTAAGAGATTATAGTGACCAGCCTGAGACCCTAGGATGACTGTGCCACACTGACCTCGAAAGGGAGTCAGGAACAAGGCCCAGTCAGAAACATGCTGCTAGGACCTCAGACCTGCTGTCAAGGCACAGGCTGGCATTTTTACCTTAGGTATCAGGTAGCTATGCAAAAGGCGCCTGCTGGTCTCCCTCCCTAACATGCGTGCTGTACACCCCGTTGACAGCAGCTCTGTCTTCCTAGTTTCTTACCCACAAGTCTTGGCACTTGGGCACAGGCTTTCCTGTCTCCACAGCCCATGCACTGGCAGATCTGTAGCCTGTACCTCCAAATTGCCACAGAACTTAACTGATCCCCACTGCCCTGCCCTCTCTGGCCTAAACCCACACAAGGACCTATGCTAAGTCTCACCCATCTACCTGCCTTAAGTTCTGTCTGTCTTCTCTGAAGCACCATGAGGATCCTTCTGTTGGACCCCACCATGCCCACCATTTCTCCTTGGCCACCTATGCAGCTCTCCTCGGCTGTCCCCACTCCACTGACTTCTCTCTAATCTCTGTCTACTACACGACTCTATCCAGAGCTGGCCATGACTCACAGCTTCCCTCCCGGCATGCTTCTCCTCAGATGTCTACACTGCTAAGATGTCTCTCAGTAGGGCAGCCCCTGGGACTGTGTTCAGAGCTATGAGCTACGAGCTGAATGACTGTGACCCCTTTAGTTCTTAGGTTGAAGCCCAAATCCCTGGTATGGTAATATTGGGAGGTGAGACACTTGAAGCTCAATTAAGTCATGAGTGTGGAGGCCTCCTGAGTGGGGTCAGAGTCCCTATAAAAAGAGACGTAAGGCAGACCGTTTCGCTCTACCTTATGAGGATACCATGGAAGTCAGCCTCTCTATTTCACAGGGAGAGCCTTCGCCAGAACGTCACAAGGCCAACACCTTTATTTTGGACTCCCAGTCCTAGAACAGAGAGATGGGCTTGTTGTTGAAGCCCCGGCCGTGGTAGTTTGTTATGGTGGCCCAACAGATGCGGGCAGCTCAACACAGGACCCTCAGCTGTCATCAGACGGACGGGGAACGGAGACAGTTGAGCAGGTGGCACAATGCAGCCCCAGGTGTAGCCATCTGTTGCTGGGCACCACACTCCGACCCCGTGTACTTTATTCGTCAGCCATGGAGGAGCTCCCATGTTAGGTGGAGCAACCAAAAGAAGCAGAAACTTCTACAGGACAGGAGAGGTGCCGGGGCGGGCCCGGGACGTTGGCATGAAGCAGGATCCCCTTCAGAGCACTCGAGGCTGTTGCCTATGCAAGACGCATGGAAGGGTTCCCACCAAACATCACACACCAAGGCGGAGAGAGATCTTGAAGTTTCCAGGGCTGAATAGGATGTGAGTACCCCCGGCCCTAAAATAACCTGCACTGTTCTTTGTCCACCAGAACACGTTAGCGTCAGACCAAGATGGCGAGGGGTGGAAAATGCTCCCCCAGGCTCCCGTGTGCCCATGACCTGGAAGGAACCAAGTGGATGGAGTCATCCTAAACCCTACCCCCACCGATCATATTCTCAGTCCTGCTGCTAATAGCTCCACCAGGGCAGAGCCTTGATGGGTAAAGAGACCTCTCTCAGGAACACCCTGTGTTTGGCTATAATGTGTCCTTAGTATGCAAAAGTACTGGATCCATTAGCCTCTAGCACACCGCTGGAGCACTTGCTCCTCAGATGAAATTGCTTCCTACAATTAACCTCTACAGACACAGGCCCCAGGATTTGGGAGATGGGTGCTGGGAGACCCATCATTAAATCAGGACCTGGCTTATGAGAAAACCAGGCTGGTACATGTGACTTGAGTGTGAATGGGGATCCCCAAGTCCTAGATGATGCTACCCCGTTTCCTCCCCTCCTAGCCCTTGACCACAGACTGAGCCTCAGCCCTGAGAGATGAGACAGGATTGAGAAGAGACCCTGGGTAGGAATAGCTGGAAGGCTCTTGAGAAACGCGAGGAAAAGGGACTCTGTCCTGGTTCAAGTGGGTCTGAGTCCTCACAGCCTTGAAGTCTGACACTACCTCTCCTCGCTGCATCACCCTATCCAGACAAAGTAGCTCAAAGCTGATGGGATTCACAGCAGTCACATCAAATAAATACTGTCCTAAAGGTGCCTGTTCATTCCTTCTTTGCTCCGTCCGTCCTTACAGCAGCCGTGCAAATAGGCACTGTTCAGCTTCCATTCTCGTTGCTGTGACAGTCATTAAGCACTGCAAAAGGCCAACCGCCATGTGGTATGCGGGTGTCCTGTGAGACAGGCCAGTGGAGGATGGAGCCTGGGAAGCCAGGCAGTCACCAACCAAATGTCACACTTCACGCTGGCCAGTGCAGGGACTGTCAGAGCAGAGGAGTGAGATGGGGACAGAGTCAGGGCTCGATGGAGCCTAGCCAAGAGGGGCAAAGGAAGCTCGAAGGCTTAGAGGGAAGGGAGCCCCCTCCCGTCGGGCCATCGGCTGTAGCCCTGGGTTGTAGCCCTGGCTTCACATCCTGGCCAGGCCTGATGCTTCCCATAGGCAGTTACACATACAGCCCTTCCTGTCCTCTGCTTAGGAGCCAAGGACATATGTCCCCCTGCTCCTTCTGAGTTCTACAGAGTGGGACTCTGTGCATGCCCGTCAGCCGTCAGACCAGGCCCTGCTAGATCCTATCTCCCTCATCTCTGTACCCCACTGCACTTAGTAGATAGGGATGTTCAGAACGCCGGTTACAGTAAATCAAATCCACCACGCCATTCTCTTATCTGCTCCTGGTCAGAGTGTGCTTGCCTGCGCTTGCCTCTGGTCCCGTAATTCAGTGTACTGCACTCTATGGGCCTCAGAGGCGTATGCACACTGGATTAGGATCATGGTCAATATCTGTTTTATTGTCCTTCCACACCAGCACGGCAGAGCATGATCGATTACCCTCCTGACTACTGATAAGGAGCGGGCTCAGCTCGGTCAGACAAGCCCTCAGGCGCCAAGCAGGGCTTCCTGACCTACCAGCTCCAGAGAGCCATTTTTTCACTTGCCACTGTGCCCTACCCCCACTCTGCCTAGTGATGCTCAGGAAGTGAGGGACACTCCTGAGGCACTGGGTAGGTAGGTCCCTACTGTCAAGAGAACCTTGGTAGGATAGCGGATACCTAATTACGCTTCTCTGTGTGTCACCCCTGAGGACTTCCCAAGCAGACCAGAGCGAATGCTCCCCAGGGTCATTGCTTTCACAGGTCTCCTCTTGTTAGACCCCACACTTGGTCACATCCTCTGGAATCATCCAGCCTCTGCCCATGAGTCACCTCCTCTGAGTGTGGAAGGGAGTACCAGGAAGTGCCACTTGGTGTCATGACCTCTCCATCTCCGCTAGAGGTGGGGATGATGGAGTGCCCTGCCCTGGGGGGTGTGAATAGGGCTACAATGAGCCCCTCGAGTCCCCACAACACTGAGCTGTGACAGCTGGGAGCCACGGAGACCTTGAGCCCAGTCCACAGGCACTAGTTGCCCTGTTAGAATTCATGGCTGCGCCCTGTGTGATCCCAAAGCTTTGCCTTGGCTCTGAGCGCGCCCAGCCCCACCCCACTCCCCTCTTTGTTGGACAGAGCCTGTCCTCTCTCCTGGTGTGACAGCTGTGCTTGCTGCTGACTTGCATCCTGATCTTTTGAGGTCACTGTGCTTACCCTGGGGCAAGCAGAGCCCTGGGATAGCTGGCCAACTGGAGCTCACAGTGTCCAGCATCTCTCCTTGGTGCCTGCCAGCACCAGAGCTACAGAACATGTAGCCTCGCCAGGGATCTCCATCCCTCCCTGGAGGAACTTCCAGAGAAAGACATTTTTAATCCCATTTCACAGATGAGGAAACAAAGACTCAGAAGATCCTGGCCCATTTATACCAAACAACTCCTTTGTCCTGCCGCCAAGACTCTCATAAACATTCAGATGTGCTGGCTGCTGATGGCTTTCACCCTCCCTAGGTTGAACTGAACTGGTTAGTCCTAATGTAGCCTTGACAAGCCACTGTTCATCTGTCAGGGGGCGGGGGCTGGGGTATGGACTCTTCAAGCCAAAGGAAGGCAGTGAAGTGCTCTCCCCCAGCCCCTTGCAGGAAAAAACCCTTTTGGAGCTTACCAGAGGCCTGGCCATTCCACTTCTTGGTTCTGTCCCCTGTAGAGCCCGGCTACTTACTCCCTGTCCTCTCTGTGCATTGCTTCTCATGTAAGAACAATCACCCTCCATTAGTTGTCATAGCAACCAAGACAGGGCGAAGTCATTTTCTAGGAGGGGTCCTGTGCAAATTATGGCATTACACCAACTTATTGCCAATCTTTTTAATTAAAACATTTTGCTTTCAACTCTGCTAATGGCAGAGATCAGTAAACAGGGAGATTGAATTACTGATATTGAAGCTTCCCCCATCTCTTAACAAGCTTAATTACTGGTGGGACCACAGTGATAGGGGGGAGGGGCTGCTACGAATCAGGTAGGCCTGACCCAGGACAGCCACCCTCCGGAAGTAACTAAATGAAGCGCAGGACACCGAAAGAACATGTATTTTAAAAAAAAAAAATTAAACTCCTGAAGGACATAATGAACATCGAGAGTTATGGCCACAATTCAGTTTCCAGGAACTATGATGTCATATTGCTGACTGTTCACTTTTTACCTAATTAAATTGCCTGTTTGACACCTGAGAGATAGAACTGGGTGTCCTGGGTGTGTGGCTGGCCACAGAGCCCTAGACTTTCATTTGCCCCAAAGGTCTGGCCTCTTTTCCATGGAGTTGAGGGGAGAGAGATCATTGTTCTTACCACCTTTCCCCAGGCAGTTAACATCCTTTGACAAAGCCCCAGGGAATGCTTCCCCTTAGGGCTGCAAGAAGAGGCTACTCAGCAGGAAGTGCCCTCAGGATAGCCCACAGCCTCTCCCACCATCCCCCGCCCCGCCCCATTAATGAGGAAAAGCAAAGGCCCTCAAGAGAAGAGACTAGAACACAACCCACAGCAACCGGCTAGCCCAGGCGCCTGTGTGTCATCTCCTCTCCGTTATAAAATCCCTAAGCAGGAGCTGTGTCTAGTCTCCCAAGGAAATCCAGTCACTACAACTGCTTGTATGAGAGAAAGAATGTATGTGCATGGTATATGCATGGCCAAGCTGGTGCAGCATACATGCAAGTCTGTGTGAGTCTATACGGGTTACCATGCACATGAGTGTGTGCACATGAGTGTGCGTGTCGTGTGAGAGTGAGTAATCGCACTTCCGCTCTTTGCTCAGTCAGTGTTCCTGTCACAGAACAGGATTTGAGTCTTCCAGAAAGAGTGTCGCAGAGGTAGGTACGCAAACCCAGATCACAGGATAGTAGAAGGATAAAAAGATTCACCCCGATAATCTTAGCGCGAGACCTTAAGAAAGCCAGCAAGGGCACTGAGAGACGCAGCAGAAGACAGGGGAAAGCGCTGAGAGGAGAGAAAGAGGGACAGCGCTGTTGTATTTGCAAATGAGACTCACTGGCCGTTCTGTGTGCATTTGGTGATAGAAAAAGAACCGGATCCGTTTGTCACCGGGGTGAAGGCTTTAAAACATCACAGAAGGACAGCAAATAAGAACAGTAAGAAGAAAGGAAGGGCTCATGACGTTAGCCAGTGTTCTCCTCCCACAGCAGTCACTGGGAAGTAACTACTGAGGACGACCAGCAGGGCTGGAGACTTGGCAGAGAGCATTGGCGGCTCCTGCAGAGGACCTGGGTTCAGCTCCCAGCGCTCACACGGCATCTCACAGCCACCAGTAACGCAAGTTCCGGGAGAGCCAATGTCTTCTTCTGGTTTCCTTGGGTAAAAGGCACACACACCGTGCACAGATACACATGTAGGTGAAAATGTTATTTTAAAAATTGAAAAGATTACTTACATGAAAGCACTCTTGGAAATTTATAACTGTCCTCTGAAATAACTGAAATCAATCACAATCCAAGCCATTCAGAATGAGAGAGGACAGGAAAACAACAGTAACCTGTACAGTAACCTGAGTATCGTACCGAGTTGTGTTTAGAGAAGAACGCGTAGCTCTTCATTAAGGGATCAACAAGAAAACTTTTTAAATAATTAAGTTAATGGAATATTTTAAAATAAACAAAACCAGAAGCAAAGTCTAGCACCATCTTGGATTTTTTTAAATGCGACTGGAACAGGTAAGAGGGGAACTGAGTTTTGAAAACTCATGCTTTCATCGCGCCCCATCACGGCTGGTCTCTGACTTGGAGTAGGTCATTTCACAGCAGTGCACAGGGATCGTGGATGCCTCCTAAGACCCTGTCTGTAGCTTACACAGCCTGGGCCTTGTAAAATAGTGACATCAACTCCACTTGCCGGGGTCCCAGACTCCTCACGAGAGCACAGATAGGTCAAGGCACAGAAGCCAAGGGCGGCCATGTTTGTGACCAGCCCCAGAGCTCATGAAGTGTGAAGGCCAATGCAAACGATCATTACTCGAGCCCCTTACCCATGAAACTCTGTGGATTATTAATTACTTTTTTCAGCACTGTGACCAAATAGCTGATGAGAAGCAACTTAAAGGACAATGACGTGTTTTAAAGAAAAGATATTGGGTCTGGAAGTGGGATAGGGCTACAAGACACCCAGACCTCCAAACTAGTGCCTTCCTTACCTTCTGTAGGTAGGCTCCACCATTCTGTACGTTATACAACTGCCCCAAAACACCCTTACCAAGTGGGACCTGTGTCCAAACACAGAAGCCTGTGAGGGCTGTTTCATACCCAAATATTGACCCTCAGCCACTGCCTGCCCCCACATGCTGGTGGCCATTTCATAAGGCAAAACACATTCAATTCAACTTCAAGGGTCCACTTAGTCTTACAGTTCTAGTAGTGATGAAAAGTCCAGAGTTCAAAGTTTCTTCCAAGACTCAGGCCATCACTTAACTTGTGAGAGCTCACGAAATTATACATAATACATACATACATACACACATATACATATATATACTTTCAATATAGAGTAGCACAGAATACACAGTCTCCCATCCCCAAAAAAGAGAATGGTACCATAGCAAGGAACGACTGGATCAAATCAAGACCCAAGACTCAGCAGGATGAACAACCAACCATGCAGCTCCATGTCAAGTGTTCGGGGCTTGTCGGTGACATCATCTGGGTTCCAGTGGGCTTGGCTGGTCACATCCCCTTTGCACTGGACCCTGAAGTATGCATGGCTTCTCCCTTGTCCTGGCTACTCTTGGTGCATTCAGTTTTCCTTGACATGTTCCTGCCATGTCTCCAACACCCCGGGATCTCCACTGCGACTCAGGCTTCATGCGGTGGCCTTTCAGAATGTCCCTGAAGGAAATCCAACCCTGTCCCACCTTCCCTGGCCTCAGAGGTCTTTTGAAACCTTGACATGATCCTGCATTTCCCTGTGACTCAGCTCTGCAATGTTGTCACTGTGAATTATGGGTCCACATTCCTGCTGCCAGCTCAGGATGTCACCTGGAGCCTTGGACCATAGCTGCATCAGCCTCTGTGTACCTTCAAGAATGAAGCTGGGCAAACACCTCCCTAGGTGTCTATTTTCCAGGAGGGCACCGAGGAAGCTTTATCTTTTCAGGCATTTTCTGACCAATGGATGTTTTCAAATGGAGCTTCAGTTGTACATCCTGTAGCCTTTGTTAGGTGGAGTCTTGTCCTCAGTGCTGAGGGTGATGTCTCATTAAAGGCTCCAATACAGTATCTGCACCCACTCTGTCCTTGACCCTTTACCTTTAACGTGGCCCCCACATGTACCTCCTCTAGTTAGGCCCTGCTTCCCAAGCGTTTCACAGCTGCCTCCAACTGCCCCACCTATTGGGGACCGAGTATTCAAATGAGTCTGTGGGGAGCTTTGCACTCAAGGTATGATGTAATGATGGGCAAGCACCCAGCACAAGCAGGGCCTGGCGGAAGAGAGGAACCTGGATTTTGCACAAGACAAGGGGGCTCTGCAAGGATGGAGAACAAGGCCACATCCAATGGACACTTTACTTTGTTCAAGCGTTTGGCAATGGCCTTCAATCTGTATTTCCAGTTCTCTGGCTCCATGTTCAGGAAAGACTCTGACCCTAGCAGAGTCACCAGAACATCTCTTGGAGTCTTCAGAGAACAGAGCTGAATACCTGGTCTTCCCTCAGACATCTTGATAACCGAGCTTCAGTAAGATGCCACTGTCAGTTGGGGATTTAGCTCAGTGGTAGAGCGCTTGCCTAGCAAGCGCAAGGCCCTGGGTTTGGTCCCCAGCTCCGAAAAAAAAATGCCACTGTCAGTCAAGTTCTCCATTGCTTCCAGAGGCAGCCCCACATGTCTTAGTCCAGGGTTACTTGATCTTGTTGCCTTGGGCCTATAGGAGGAAGCCTGTTCACTCCACAGTGGCTAGCAAGCAATCCCTCAATGACACGGCTTCCTCCCAGTAGGCCCTATCTCTTAAGAGTCTGGTCCTTCCCAAAGTGCCACAGGCACATGACCAAGCCCCCCAGCATGCAGAGCACCAGGGGAAACCATACTGTTTCTTACCACCTATGTTTCTCCAACAAATCCGTTCCCTTCTTGCCCATTATTGTCCCCCTGCCATGGATAAGTGAGACTGAAGTGAAAGAATTAAAAACACCATGTCTAAGGCCCCAGAGTACTGTAATGGACTGAACCTGTGGAGGTTTGCATAAAAATGGCCCCGTAGGCCCATGTGTTTGAATGCTTGGTCGGGGAATCCTCGTCTCTTTGTTGATGTCTGTGGGAACAGAGACCCTGCCCATCAAACCACTGGGAATTTCTCCTCTGCCCACATTGTGTCTCTAAAGTGAAAGTTAATCAATAGCGTAGACCCCATTCTCAGCTGCAGCCACATGGGCAGCCTGGTAAAAGTGACCTCGATATTAACAGGAGTGTGTTTGTGGTCCTGTTGTTTAAGACTGGTAGTCCTTCCTGAAAGCTGTGACGCTGTGGGGCTGCGGGACTGCAGGGTTGAGGGGCTGCGGGGTTGAGGGACTGCAGGGCTGCGGGGCTGCGGGGTTGAGGGGCTGCGGGGCTGCGGGGCTGCGGGGCTGTGGGGCTGTGGGGCTGTGGGGCTGAGGGGATGCGGGACTGCGGGACTGCAGGGTTGAGGGGCTGCAGGGTTGAGGGACTGCAGGGCTGCGGGGCTGTGGGGCTGTGGGGCTGCGGGGCTGCGGGACTGGGGTTGAGGAGCTGCGGGGTTGAGGGCTGCGGGCTGCCGGGCCGAGGGGCTGCGGGGTTGAGGGGCTGCGGGGTTGCAAGGCTGCAGTGCAGGGCCAAGGGGCTGCGGGGCTGTGGCGCTGTGGGGCTGCGGGGCTGCTGGGCCGAGGGGCTGCGGGGCTGCAGGGTTGCAGGGCCGAGGGGCTGAGAGGCCCTGGCGCTGTGGGGCTGCCGGGCTGTGAATGGGTATGAAACAGTGAGAGCTTCTACCTCCACTGAGCATTTTGCACCCTTCAGCTCCCTCTCGGGTGATTTGCCAGCCCCTCACCTTCTCAGGACCTTTGCTGTGCTCTTGCTGGGCATGACAGATGCTGCCAGGATCTGTGCATGGCCCAGGAATGAGGGAGCCATCCTGACTGTTACTGCCTGGTTTGGGGGCTGAATCTGATTCCTGTACCTGTAAAGGGACAAGGAGAGCCCCCTTCTCACCCCTGCACAAGTCTCTCCTGCTTCTGGCTTGCTGGCTTTGGCTTTAGGTTGCGAATGTTGGTCCTGAGAGTCCCCATCTCTTTCTAGGGAAGGTTTTGTGGCTGTAGCACTAGGCTCTGGGGACCTGGGAGAAGCTCGCACCCTGTTTCAGAGCGTGGAAAGTTCTTTCCTTCTCATGCCTCCAGCTACATTCCCTGTGCCTCCCTCTAGCCTCCGCTCTCCCAGTATGATCCTGAGATACAAGAGTCAGTGGCTGCCAGAGGTGGCTACCTGAGCCAAGAAATGGCGTGGAGGCGCCGGGGCTCCGCGGGCATATTCTTCCTGAAGGAAAAGGATGGTAGAGGCAGGGCTCAGGGGCTCTCAGGGCTCCGTGACTGATGGCCTGTTTGATTACCCTGGGCTTCACTCTGCTCTCCTCCAGGGCAAATGCTGTCTGGAAATCCCGGGGGCACTTCATCTTGCTTAGGGTTGACCCAGGGCAATCGGGAGGGAGCTTGGACCCCCTCCGCCATGGATAAGTGGCCCTACCCCCACTCACCCGCCTGTAGACTAAGGCTCACAGGGGGTCGGGTCCAGGGGCAGTTGGAGGCTGTTCCTGTTGGGGTGCACCGGGCCAAACCCTCACTTCCGGTAGTCCCTCAGTCCTTGAGGGCTTTGGGTTCCCCTGCAATTCAGCTGGACGGTAGAAGCCCAAAAGCATCTGAATTTTGGGCTTCTCTGAAGCACAGGACAAGAACAATCCTTAGAAATAATTCTAGTCATCAAGAGCAGGCTTCGGGTCTCTCCCAGGTGATCCCGAAGTCGCAGGAAGCCAGCTCCCTGTGGCAGCCTCTATTCACCCCAATCCTGTTTAAGGGCAGCTTACATCTGAGCCTGAGAAAGGACGAGGAACACCATTGCCTGGCATCTGAACCTGTGAGCCCTCATTTGAAATGGGTGAGGAAAATGCCTTAAAGGAAGAAATATTTCTTTGGTTTACAGTCTCGGGGGCCGGGGGTTGTTTGTAGTTATTTAGCCCTGTTATTCTGAGCCTGAGACAAGACCATTCTTGAAGTTATGTGTGATGGACTAATGGAAGGGAGAGAGAAAGAGAGGAGGATGGCAAGAAGGGGTAAGGGAAGGAAAGTGGGAGGGGGAGGGAGAGAAGGAGAGACAGAAGAGGGCAAGAAGGGAGAGAGGAAGGGGAAAAGGGAGAGAGAGTGGGAGGGAAAGCAGCCTGCTAGGGACAACACATACCACAGGGGCATGCTCCCAGTGACCTATTTTCTCCAACTTGGCCCCACCTTCTGTGAGTTCCACCACTTCCCAATAGTTCACTCAATTATGAACCCATCAATAGATGGATGAGATCACAGCCCTTATGGTCTAATCACTTCTGAACACTGCTGCACTGGGAGCCAAGCTTTCAACACGAGTCTTTGGGGGACACTTCATATCTAAGCCATAACAGGCACCAAAGTGCCTCTGCTGGACCCACGTCTTCCCAATTCCCTGAATAATTTGCCTGCTGTTGCCTGTAGCCCCTCACCCAGAGACCCTGGGGAGAGCAGCTCCCCTCCCCTGCACTCAACCTGGCCCTGCCCTTCCCCAGCTAAGATCTTCCTCCAGCCTGAGCTGACAAAACTCTGTGAACATAGACCGTGCTGCATATAGTACATTTGCATGTAGAAGTTTGTGGTATGATGTGTTACATATGGGGCATGTATTTGTTTGTAGTATGTGTGTGTATGATATAGCCTGTATGTGAGTATGTGGGTTTTGGTGTGCTGCATGTGTGGTTTGGAGTAGTATATATGTGCATACATGTGCTATGTATATGTGTACACATACATGTAGTATGTGTTGTGTTTGCTGTTTATATTTATGTGTACCTGTATATGTATGTATATTGACATGATGTATGCATATGTGTATATGGAGATTGGCCTACATGTTTATGTGTAGTGTTGTGTTCTGTATATGTGTAAGTATTTAGTATAGAAAGTGGGTTGTGTATGTATGTGTGTGATGTGTGTATATAGTATATGTGTAGTGTCATATGTTCATGTGATATGTAAAGTATGAATATGTGTGTGGGTATGGTATAGAGTGTGATGTGGAGGTGGGGTGAGATGGGCTTATTTGTGCATACGCGTATGGTATATGTAGGTATTAATGTTCACGGTGTGATGGTGTATGTTGAGTGGTGTGTGTGTGCTTGTATGTCTAAGAATCTATAGTATATGTGCATGTGGAAAGTGCTGTGTGTATGTGGTATGAACACTAGAAACATATATGGTACATTCATGTGTGCAGTGAGTGTGGTATCCTGTGGAGTGGGGCATGAGTTATACATGTATTTACAGGTCGGTAATATATGTGTGTGGTGTATGTGAAAGAAGATTATGAATATGTGCGGTATGTACATGAATGAGGGGTATGAAGGTGTGATTGGCAGTTCCATGTGACAATCTTTTCAGCTGTCCCTTCAGGAAACCCTTTCCAGAGCTCCTGAGAGGCCAACCCTGTCCTCAGGACACAATGTCATCTGTCACTGGTTTTGGTCACCACAGAGGGCAGAGGCTGTGCCCAGCAGTGACATGGATCAGGTATGGAACTGAAGCTTACAGCCAAGCCCTAACTGAGTGAAATAGTCAGGACCCAAGGATACACAGGCCTTGCCCACAGGGCCCATGCTTCTCTCTGGAAAGGTGCATTCCTCCTCTGTGGAATGGATGGGTACTTAGGCCCTCAGGAGGCCTCCCTTCCTCTGGTGCACCCTGGGAAGGTAAGTTAAGGGACATCACCCACTGTTCTTCGCCAGTCACCCTAAAGTTACTTGAGGTAAAGGGCAGTCCCACCCAGCCACAGTCACAGAAGAAACTGAAGTTCAGGTCTGCCTGTGAGGCATCATACTGATGCCTGAGTGACTTCTCTCTCTCTCTCTCTCTCTCTCTGGCTTTGTATATAATCTGAAGGAATCTCAAGTCCCTGAGGCCAATGTCTCTGTGTGTGTGTGCGCATGTGCACGTGCCTTGAGTTATTATATGTAGGTCTTGTGTTTCATTTAGGTAAACACAGTGTATGTAAATGGTGGTGTGCATGTATGTGATGTATGTTCATGTGCCACATGGTACAGTTATGTGTTGTACTTATGGTGTACATATATATAGATATATATGTGTGTGTATGTGTATGTGTATGGTTTGTACATGTGTATGCTATGTGTTATGCATTTACATATATGTGTGCATGTGTGATATGACATGTGTTGGTACATATGCCATGTATGTATGATATAGGTGTGTACATGTACACTAGTCACTAGTACACCTGTGACTAGTGAACTATCTTTGTCACACCAATTTTCACATTCTTGCCTAGCCTCATGGCCTTGTAGTCATGATCACACACCTCTAGGACTATGTTGTCTAACACAGCAGCCACGGGTCACCTGTAACTGATGTGTTTGAGGTGTTTTGGTTCCAAGAGAGACAGACTTTGCAATGCAAAACACACCTTAGCATTTGAAGACTTTGTAAGAAAGGATGTAACTACCTCAGATTTGTATTGATTTTATGATATCCAAGTGATGTTTTGGCATAGAAGGTAAAATCAAATGTGTCATTAAAGGTGGTGGCACATGCTCTGGTGTTTACTTTTTAAGAATTGGCATAGGAAGGACAGGATTATTATGCCTGAGGCTGGCATGCTGTTGGTTAATGTGGATCAATCCAGCTGTCTCCAGAGGGGGCTGGACCTTCCCATGCAAGCACGAGTGTCTCTGAGCAGCTTGCCCCCTGCAGCCTTACCTCACGACTTTACCCATATTTCATTATCTCCCACAGGGCCATTGGACCAGTGAAGGCAGCCACATGACTACATGTCCCATGTCCATCCCCTTGGAGAACACCACATAGTAAGTGTGGAGACCTGGCTTCCTTGCCTCCCCAGCTCCCACAGTCTCCCCTAAGCTGAGGTGACCCATGACTCTTGAATTGCTTGGGACTCTTTGTCAGTCTTCCTATTCACATAGGCTCAGAGCCACCAACAGCCGTGTTAATACCTGCCAGCCACCACAGGAGCCTTTCCTTGTAGGAGTCCCTTCTGGAAGGTGAGCATCAGATCCTCAGAAGAAATGAGCAGTGTTCAAGGGTTCATCCTAAGTCTGAGTCAGGGCAGGGTAAGCTTGGTCTTGTGTCCTCCCACTGGAGGCCATTCCCAAAGAGAGGTGTGGGCTACTTCCTGCTACTGTGATTGACTACATGTGTCATATAAATGGTGTAAAGTATACCATTTATAGAATACTCTCGCTTATCAAAATGTTTACTGTGAAGCAGAAAAATATCAGAGGCAGAGTTCTACATGCCACGCTTTCTGCATTTCTTGATGTCAGACTGACACCTTGAATAATTAACTCACTCCATGTAGTCTTATATAAATGCACCCCATGGTGGTCACACAATAAATACACTTTAAGGTGAATTTCTTTTTTTTTTTAATTCTTTTTTTCGGAGCTGGAGACCGAACCCAGGGTCTTGTGCTTGCTAGGCAAGTGCTCTACCACTGAGCTAAATCCCCAACCCTAAAGATGAATTTCTAAGAATGTGTCCCCAACGTTCAGAACACTGTGGAAAGACTATTAAGAGCCTTTTCAGCCTTCCTGCTCGCATGGACTCAGAGCCACGAACAGCCATGTTAATACCCGCCAGCCACCATGGCGGATGCACAAAGGGAAGTCTCTTGTCCAGCCCAAGCTTGCTCCTGGGACTGTATCCAGAGAATATGTCCCCAATACTACACACACATAGCTTTAGTCAGATAACAAGAATGGCTTCCTAGACATATAGAAATGACAAAAACTAATTTCTGAAGAACAGAAAACACGGCTTTAATATATTCTGAAAAAAAAAAAAACCCAGACATAATCCAACAGCCTTCAACCTTAGCGAGAGGGGAATGTGTGGAGATGCACGCGAGTGTGTGTCACCCCAAAGGCGCCTGGATCTCAGGTCTATGTGAGCGCGGAGGCAGAAGACCAAGGGCAGAACTCACACTGCGATCCGACATTGTCATGGAGGCAGCCAATTAAGATCAAGGAATGGGACAGATTAGGCGGTAAGACAGAGCGAGCCTCATGCAGATGTGAGACTGGCTGCCCTATAAACGCAGCTAAAAGAATCGGCTAAAAGAATGAGACCTCTATGGAGTCACCACCAACACACATGACACAGAGATCAAGGGTTTGTCCACACACGAACTGTGACTAAGTAAAGACATAAACGGAGCGGAGACTCCCACTCATAACAGCAACAGTAAGAGATGTGCAGGACCCGCGTGAAGAAGGCTCAACCCCACTGATAAAGGACAGTGAAGAACTTGTACGGTAATGAGAACACATAGTATGTCACCACACTTCAGTAACTTGATACTGCATAAGAACTGGCAGGGCAGTTCTAACAGTGGGTTGAAAATGAAGCTTCTGAGGGAGATGGAGTAGCGTTGCGGCACTGGGGCAGTAGTAGACAATTCAATAAAGAGTGGTATTAACAAATCAGCCACACAAAAAGGCAAGGTTCGTTTTTGATAGAATAAAGCTTTTTGCTCTGAATCAATCCCAGACGCAGAGGCAATTTAAGCATAAATATATAACCATAAAATTACTCGAAGTAAGCACAATTTTTTTTAAAGGGGGAGACCTTTCTTACTTATTTAAACAAACATTTAAAAGCTTTGGTAGAGTAAAAGAAACAACCTATTGGGGGGAAATATTTATAACACAAATGAAGCTAAGGATCCTGTCTCCAAACAGACTCAGAGTTCTCATGTACCTGTGAGGAAAAGATACCACAGAAAAACAGATACGTATGTATGTATGTATGTGTGAATGTATGTATGTGTGTATGTGTGTGTATGTATGTGTGTATGTGTGTATGTATGTGTGTATGTGTATGTATGTGTGTATGTATGTATGCATGCATGTATATATGTGTGTATGTATGTGCGTATATGTATGTATGTGCGTATGTGTGTGAATGTATGTATGTATGTCTGTGCATATATGCATGTATGTGTGTATATGTATGTATGTATGTGTGCATGTGTGTATGTATATGTGTATGTATGTATGTGTGTGTATATGTGTGTATACACACACATATGTGTTCTGCTGTACTCATAGGTAAATATAGTAAGTACAAAACAGGATGAGACACTTTTTAATCTTAACTTGCCGATAAAAGCAAACTCTGTCATCCATTCATAAGTGCAGAAAGTGTTTCCGAAAGCCATTTGGCAAGATCCCTTCCAGAAGTTACTCTGTTCCTTTGGCTCAGTTGGTTTTAGCTGACTCTTTCAGATGTCGTTACTAGAAATGTATTTGAAGGACACAATACTGCCTACACAGGCCAGCGTTTGTTCACAGCGTCAGTGTTCACCAGTGGGAAGACAGGCCACTACCACCCAGCACACTGATGTGCAGAAGGACATCCAACATCCCAGACATAAAAAGAGGCTTGAATCTGCCGTGGTCAAGGGACATGGGTAAGAAGGTACTGTCTGCACAGGTACTGAGTCTCCATAGATTTCTGGAAGTTTCTACAAGAAATGTTCACAGCAGCTACCCAGGTACAAGGAGACTGTTGGCCATACCGATTTATCTTTCCTTAAATTTCACTTATTTCAGTACTGTTTGAAATTTATCACGTATTTTACTTGGAATAAAAGTCGAAGCAGACAAAAAGTAAAACAATTCTACCCCTGTAAAACAGTTCTAGGCCCTGACCACAGTAGACAACTGTTCTCATCCTGGGCTCATGACTTAATCACAGAGGGCACACATAGGCCTATTTCTCCTAAGAACTATGTAAATATTAAACCATTAAGATGAAATGAGCAAGGTGGCAGCATTTCCAGGGGAGTGGGCACTGCTGGACCCCAGACTCCATGGCCTTGCTGTGTGACCTGGGAAGACCTGGTTATCCCTAAGGTTGAGCCAGGCCCTCTTTCCAGGAAGTACCCCTGCCAGCAATGGGAGACAGAAAGTTGCTGCAAACGCCGACTCAAATGATCTGCACGACATCCATCAGTCAGTTAGAAATACTGCAGCGCCTTACCCATACTAACTCGGAACGGCGTCCATCTTGACCCTCCTGGCCTTGCAGACTTGAGCTCCTACTCTGGACTTGTTCTTAAGGCTGCCACAGTCTTGGGTAGGGAAAGGTTTAGCTCAGTCATGTTCTCTCTCAAATGCAGGGTGGATTTTAAGACATGGATGTAGAAGGAGACTGTTTGGGAAGAGGAAGGGGACTATCTGATGGGAGGGGACAAGAGAGGGTAAGGGGTGCGGTGAGCATAAGCACAATGCATTATACACATGGGTGAAAAGGTCATAAGTAGGCAGATCACTCTGTATGACGATAAAATAGGCTGGAGAGATAGCTCAATGCTCTTGCAAGAACAAGAGTTCAAGTTCCGTTCCCATCCCTCACATGGGAGCGGCTCACCGTCACCCGAAACTCTGTCTTCAGAGATCTGATGTCTTCCCCTGGCTTCACACACACACACACACACACACACACACACACACACACACACACACACACACCACACACATGCACACATGGACACACAGACGCACACGGACGCAAACAGGGACATACACAGCGACACAGACATACACATTTCAAAAAGAAAACAAACAGCAATTAAAGAGGAAATGTTCCAGGTTGGCTATTGAGGGACACAAAGTATGTTTGGAGCACGGCCCCCCAGGAGAGAGCACGGATTCTCCTTTCTTCCACCCCCATGCCCTTGGCGGATATGCCCAGAGCCCCTGTTGTATGGCTACCCAGAAAGAGTTCCACCTGCCTCTTCCACTGCCCAGCAGTGTTGTTCACTCAGAGCAAGGGCACTCCTATGAGGACCGGACAGTTATAAGACAGGAGACTCTGCTGTGGGTGGTTTGTACTAAGGCCTGGATGGAGTCGAGGGGTCCTTCTGTGCCCTGTCAACTACATTAGTCTCCATCCACTGGGAGAAAGCATCCCGAGTCTGACGGGGTTTGTAAAGGGGCGGCAGGGATGGCAGCTCTCTAGGCACGGCTCTGGCAGCTCTCTAGGGGGTGGATGGTTGAGGCCTGGATGGCAGAGGCCAGAGAATGGGGGCAGGGAGTGGCCCTAAGCTGACTTCCGAGTCTGGGGCTGAGCGGAAACCAGCATGTTAATGCCGGCCGGCCCTGCAGACTTCAGAAGCCGGCCTTCATTTGATTTGAGAGTGCCTCACCCTGCCCAGGCCTCTGCTTCGGCTCCCTATTGAATTAGTCAGCTAAACAGAACAGGAAGGAGCTGTTCGCCTAATTGTACTTGATGGATCTCTCCATCTTGCTCAGATGCCAGACACAAGATAGCTGCCTCTTCTTTGCTGATGCTTTGGGGGCGCGTCCCCCACCCCTCCCGAAAGAGGCCTCTTGCTGAGGGGTTGGGGCCACAGCAGGAATGCTCTGGGCAGGAGCTGCCAACAACAGGGCAAGCTCTGTCACAGCCGTGACTGGGGGAGGTAACCGTCTCTCGGAGCGAGTGTCATTGGCTAACTCCACAGGGTTAAGGCCCCCCTTGTCTGCCTAATTGTGTGCCCCTTAATTAAGATGGAGAGCTCTTCCTAATTTACTTTAGGAGCTTGATATGACAACTTAAGAAGGATCGCATCCGCTCCCTAGCACCTTGGCCTCCAGGGCCATTCCCTGCCTGTTCCACTACCCCCCTGCCACCCCCACAATCTAGCACTATTTTGCTGAAAGCCCCGAGGAGGAACAGAGGCCAGCTTCCTGTTTGGGGTCCTAGTACCTGGCGTTCAGAAGCTGGGGGCCTGTGATCCAGCTCTGGCGGTGGCCACGGAGCCATCGAAGTTTCTCTCTGGTAAAAATTCTCAACGCTGCCAGGCTCAGGAGAAAGTAGCCCACTCCCAGGCCTTCCCTCACCTGCTGCAGAGGGAAGGGCCCCTGTTTGGTCCCCAATATCACCAGGAAGGCTGATGCCACCCTGGGTGTCACGTAGAGGAACTCGGTGTCTCTTAGCTTCCTCGTCCTTCTGTCCTGCTTCCCTGAGGAGCCAGAGCCTCGCACACAGAAGGCGATCAACAAGTGCCAACTGGAAGAAGAAAGGACTTTTCTAATGGGCCGTGGTGTGTTCACTACCTGGTAGAGAAACCATCGAATGGAAAACTGACTGTCATTGTGGGCACAGAACTCTGACTGCTCTGAAAGGCACTTGGCTATGCGGTTTACACATGAAATACTTCCATTTTCTCCACCAGCTCTTTCTGGTCATAAAGTCATGGTGAAACTGATTTTAAAAAAGGAGGAGGGAAGGGGAGAGGAGGAGGAGGAAGAGGAGGAGGAGGAAAAGGAGGAGGAGGAAGATGATGAGGATGAGGAGGATGAGGAGGAGGAGGAGGAGGGGAGAAGGAGGACGAGGAGGCCTTGTTTCAAAATTAGTTGGCAAAGCAGAGTGAACAAAGTGCCTGGGGTAAGTTCAAAGGGAATTGAAGATGATGTCACATGCATAGAGGACCATTGTCTGCTGCACTCAGACATCAGTTGAAGCAGTCATGTGACAGAAAGACACCTAGATAAGAACCTACAAGACCAGGGACCCAGCTCGTGAAGCAAGGCGATTTTTCCAGAGCCGGTTTACATCCTTTTTTCTGTTTTGCCCTCTCAAGAGTTGGGGAGAGCAAAAAAGGCAGCATACCATTAGAAGTGGAATTTCCTCGTGACCTCGAGGGGAAGGGTGCATGGACAGATGTTGTGCAAGCAGGCGGATCCGTACCTGCTCGCACTGGTGGAGGGGATGCTTTTAAAGGTCAGGTTGCAGCTAGGGGAGGGAGAGACTCACGGACAAAGTAGTGGTAGCAAATGTGCTTTCTGAAAAGGCCAGTGAAGACTAGGCCCAACCACTGGACCCTAGTGCTGACAGGGCAGGCAACTGGGGGACTAAAAAGTCTCCAGTCAGCCTCCTTCCTGAGGGATAATTCCAAGAAAAAGGGATTGGTCATTGAAACCATCAGGAAGGAAGAGATGAGATGGTCACGCTTGGGGATTATGAGTCAAAACTCATATTTGTTTTGCCAACAAGGAACACAAGTTACAACAATAAAATACAAGGTTTCACCCATTGTTTGGCAAATACAATACAGATTTTACCTGCGATCCTTTCACTCAGAAGGCTGAAGCAGGAAGATTAGAAGTTTGGTGCCAACCCACTCCCATGAGTGAGACCCCAAAACAAAAACCCCATAAAACGAAACTGATTATTTCACATAGAGGAATACAGCAGATCTGAAAGTGGGTCGGGGAAGAGATTTTTCTAGTGGGGGGATTTTAAAACATGATCATAATGTTTGGCACAAAATCCCTTTTCTAGGAATTTATCCTAAGGAAACCATCAAAGATATACCCAAGCACTGACATGTGGATTCCCCCCACCCCCAACAACTCACCTTATAATGGCAAAGGTTTAAAATAGACCTGAATGCACACCAACTGTGGAATTATGGCATACCTGCATATGTTACGATAATATTTCAATAGACTATCCAATAACACAGATATGCTCGAACTATTGTAAAATGAAATCAACAGTGTCCAAAACATTTGTGCCTTCCTCATACACAAATCAGATCACACCAGAGAGGCCTGGAGGACATCTGTGAAGGTCAGCAGAGTTCAGGGCCTGGTGGGAAAGATGTCTTTCCACACATTGCTTCCTTTAATAGCTCTCCCTCCTCCTCCCCCTCCTCCCTCCCTCCCTCCCCCCCTGTCTGTCTGTCTGTCTGTCTGTCTGTCATTTGTGTGCATGTGTAGGTATGTGTGCAGCTGCACTCATTCGTGTGTTTGTGTATGTGCAAAGGCTACAGGCAGACACACAGTATCTTCTATCATTGTCTACTGTATTTTTGGAGGTGGTGAGTCTCAATGACCCTGGGGTTGGCTGATTCAGTTAGACCAGCTGGACAGCTAGCTGTAGGGCCTCTGATCTCCACGCCCCACCCCATGCCACAGTTATAGACGTGCACAGCCATACCCGCCTTTCACATAGGTACTGGTCTGAACTCAGTTCCTAATGCTTGAGGGGGAAGCACTTTAACCACTGAAGAATCTCTCCAGCCTTCTTACACAGTCACCCCTTATTTTCTCATATTTTAGTCAGTTAAAATGTATTGATTTGATAATCATGTAACATAACTGTTATTTTAAAGTTGACCACTGCCTCAAGCAATCAGAGAAAGGGAGGAAGGGATAAGGCTGCTTTTCAAGGATCTGCTCTAAGAGGGAACTCTGCTCTGAGATAAGAAGCTTCAACAACCCCAGAATTCCCTGAGGGTGGATGTCATCTCACTTTCTGGGTGAGAGAGTGCTGAGAGCTGAAACAGCTAAGCTGCAGACCAGGCTGCGTGGTGCACAGATGAACCCCTAACCATCTGCACCCCAAGCCATCACGCTCTCTGTTCAGGGTGCCTCAGTGAACCTTTCATCTCTGTCTCTCTGTCTCTGTGTCTCTGTCTCTCTGTCTCTCTGTCTTTCTCATGCACACATGCGCACGCGCACACACACGCACACACAGGCACATGTGCATGCATGTAAGAACTCACATATAAAACAATAATGACAACAAATCCACAGTTCAGAATGTAGAGGACTAAATGCTTGCACTGGAAACCGGGAAACATTTTAAATCAATAACCCAATTGTCACTCCCCTAAGAAACCTGAAAAAGGAGAAGAAGGGCAAACTCAGTAAACTTAGGGTACAGTAAAGAGCAGGAACCCATGGATTCTCTCTCAACAGAGGACAGCAGCACAACCGATGAGGCAGCAGTCTGATTCCTTAAATTAACCTATGAGAGGACACACAGTCAACACTAGGATAAAGCGGCTGTCACTGAAGACCCTACAGGCGATAAACGCAAGGAATGAAAGAGTTCAAACCATCTTGACTTACACTAGGAATCTAACAGATTAAAAGAAATGGACCGATTCTTCAAAGACCATGAACAACCAAAACCCAACCCAGATGACTTACACGCCTGTTTCATGACTTAAGTTATCTACGTGGGTCACAGTGTCCTTTACATTAAAGGAAACTGAACTTGGAATTTAGAAGAACTCTCCATCGTGAGATTTCCGTCACCCATTTATGAAGAATTATTATAAAGTATCCTCCAGAAAATAGAAGATGAAGAATCTTTCCTAATCTGTCTTATGAGCCTAGGCTATACCAAAACCAGTTAGGGCATGAACCTAGGCAATACCAAAACCAGATAGAGAGAGTATACAAAAAGGAAACTACAGGCCGTCTTCCTTATGAACGTAACCATGAAAAGCATGGCGTAAGCACTAGTACGATGGCGTCAGCCGTGTATAATAGGGATTATATACTCTGGGCGTTTGGGATTTATCACTGGAATGCAAAGCTGATCGACATTATACAATATGACCCACAACAGGTTGTAGGAAAAAAAAAATCTCATGTCACCATACCAGCTGAAACAGAAACACTTACTCATAGATGAAATTCTCTGGAAACCGACAAGAGCAGAGTTTCCTTGACGTCATGGAAGTCATCCATGAGGAGCCCGTGACTGTTGCTCTGCCTCATGAGTGTTCGCGTTTCCTCTGAGATTGGGACTGAGGAGAGTGTGTCAGAAGTCGCTTCTCTTCTTCCACATGACGCTAGAGTTCCAAACTCACTACAGTAAGACAAAGAGGGAAATAGCAAACACAGGATAAAAAGAAACTGTCTGTATTCGCAGGTATAATTAGAAAATTATACACAGAAAAGAAAGTCTGCTTAAAAACTCCTAGAGCCATTTTGAAAACGTTCGACCTACAATTTGTCCTGCCTACAAGATGTCCTGGGTAAAGGAGGCACACAAATTGTGGGAGTGGCCAACCAATGGCTGGTCCAGCTTGAGAGCCATGGCGTGAAAGGAAGCTTAGCTCTGATACTGCCTGCAAGGCCAGGAACCAGAGTCTAGATAGCTCCGAGACCCATGATAGACCCAAACGAGAATAGCCAAGAAAAAATTAGTCAACAAAAGGAGTCCTAATGATATTCTGCTGTACTCATGGATTGGTGCCTAGCCCGACTGTCATCAGAGAGGCTTCATCCAGCCACTGATGGACACAGATGCAGAGACCCACAGCCAGACCTTAGGTGGAGCTCGGGGAATCCTGCGGAAGACAGGAGGGAGGAATGTAGGAGCCAGAGGGGTCAAGGACACCACAAGAAAACCCACAGAGTCAAATAACCTGGGCCCATACGGACGTATAGAGTCTGAACTGTCAATCGGGGAGCCTACATGGGACTGACTTAGGCCCTTTGCATGTGTGATACAATAGTATGTCATGGTTTTCCTGTGGGACTCCTAACAGGAGCACAGCCTGTCTCTGAGTCCGTTGCCTGCCTTTGGAACCCTTCCCTCCTTCTGCGTTGTCTCGTCCATCCTTAATAAGGGAGGCGGTGCCTAGTCTTACTGCAATTTGACACACTATGGCTGGTTGATATCTATGGGAGACCCTTTTCTAAGGAGAAATGGAGGAAGAGTGGGCAGGGAGAGGGACTGGGAGGAGAAGAGGGAGGGGGAACTGCAATCAGAATGTACAATTAATTCATTAAAATAAATAAATAAATGCAAAAAATCCTCTTAGAGAAAATAAGTGATACTATCAAATTAGTACCATTATAGACACCAGCAATGAGTATGGGGGAGCAGGCTAAAAACACATAGTTGTTTACAATTACTACATAAGCAACAAAATCCTTACATTGTAGCTTGAAAGAACTTGTCCAGGACATGACATGGTAAAGGCTGATTCTTTTACGTGTTTCAAGCCTATTTCCCCATAAAATTCACATGGAAAGGCTCAGAACCCAGAACAGCAACGGCAGTGTCTACGCGGGCAGGTGCCCAGGCAGGCTCCCTGCTAACTATTACGGACCACTGTGGGTGGAGACTCTCTGATTGACAGGAGCAGACGGGCAGCTGACAGCCTGGAAGCGGACTCACAATTAGACCCCACGAACTTTTCGAGAGTTTAAAGTTAATCCATTGAAAGGTGTTTTTATTTTTAAAGAAAACTAAAAAGCCCTTATTGAAATCTCACAAACTGTATCAAAATTAACTCAAAAGGAGGCATGGGCATAATATAAATAAGAAATAAGAAAAATCCAAAATTTAAAACCGGTCAGTTTTTAAGGCTTGACACAGGAACTAACTGGACTTCTTCAAAAGAAAACCCTTTGCTTGGTGAAGCATCACATTAAGCTCATTAGACACAAGCTATGAGGCAGGTCAAAAATCTCTGCTAACTTTGTATCTGGCAAGGGCTTTTGCACTTAAAATAAAGAATTCTCAAACCTTAATTGTAAAAATAGTAATACTCTAATTAGGAAATGCATGAAAGATACAGTTACTTTCCATAAGTGTACTGTTTAGAAACACACACACACACACACATGCACACGCACACACATGCACGAGCATGAGCACGAGCACATGCACACATGCACACACTCACACATACAAATACAAACATGTTCATCATCTTCTTTACCCAAGGGACGATGGAACTGGGAAGCACACTGAGACATCACCTGTTAAAACTGGAGGATGGCGTCAATGCCAAGTGTCGGCAGGATGCAGAACAACTGCAGCTGGCAGCCCGTGCTGCTGACATCTACGGTGGTAAATACGCAGCCAGCTACGATACCATCCGGCACGTGCTCTCCTCAGCATTTATCTCAGAGATATAAGAAGTTATATTCACACAAAAATTATACACAACAGTATACAGCTATTTCTGTGTAATCATTAAAAATAGGACTTTACAAAATATAGATGAAGGGTTAAAGACACACACAGCATCCACTCTGTGAATCCTGATTAGCATTAAGAAAGAATCCACGGTGGACACACAGAGCAACTCGCGCAGATCTCCAGAGACCTAAGCCGAGTGGGGGTTGGGAAGCCCCTGCCAAAAAGGTTACACAATCTGACATTCCATTTATATAGCATTCTTGAAATGACAAAACTGCTCGGTGGAGATGTGACTCGGTGACGTTACTACAACCTATGGCTACCGCAGGAGTGTTCCGTGTCTACACTCTGTACCTCAGTATCCTGGCTGGGATACTTCTTCCTTGGGATATTTCCTTCTACAGTGTTATCCGGGATGAAAATAGTCTCCCCACCATATTTTACAGATTTGTATATTTGTATGGATATTAGACAAGTATAATAAAATTTTACAGAGCTCTGGCAGGCGACATAGTTCACGGGCAAGGTCAGATGCCAGGTGGTTGCCCTTCCAAGTCAGTCAGGTTGACAGAACATCCACCAGAGCCCCAGATGACTTTCCTCTTCCACCTGTGCCCGCTGCATTACAGAGACCTGATTAGCCTGCTGCAAGCATCCTGCACCCCTGCATCCCTGCACCCCTGCATCCCTGCACTCCTGCATCCCTGTACTCCCGCATCCCTGCATCTCTGCATCCCTGCACCCCTGCACCCCTGCACCCTGCCTCTTGCACTCCTGCATCCCTGCACTCCTGCATCCCTGCACCCCTATATCCCTGTACCCCTGCACCCCTGCATCCCTGCACCCCTGCATCCCTGCACCCCTGCATCCCTTCACCCTCCCTCCTGCACTCCTGCATCCCTGTACCCCACATCCCTGCACCCCTATATCCCTGCGCCTCTGCACCTATGTACCGTGTGCCCCTGCACCCCTGTATCCCTTCACCCCTGCACCCCTGCACCCCTGCATCCCTGCACCCCTGCAGCCCTGTACCCCTGCACCCCCCTGCATCCATGCAGCACCACACCCCTGCATCCCTGTACCCTGTACCTCTGCATCCCTGTACCCTGCATCCCTGCAGCCATGCACCCCTGCATCCCTGCACCCCTGTACCTCTGCATCCCTGTACCCCTGCATCCCTGCATCCCTGCATCACTGAGCCTCTGCACCCCTGCATCTCTGCTCTCCTGCATCCCTGCATCCCTGTACCCCAAATACTGAAGCTGGTTCGGACAACTGGTCTCTAGTATTTAGGGGACTGAACCATCCGATCCTCCTTGGCTCCCAATACTTCCCCCAACTCCAGTCAGCTCTTGGGCCAGCCTTCAATGTGTTCTGCTCCCTGAGTACGGAGATCTGGTGTGTAGCCAGTGCAGGAGAAGCTCTCCTGTAATCCTGTCAGAGATTACCCACGGCCTCCTCTCTTTGCCCTCAGACTCTTGCCACATGCTTCTCAGACCCTGAGAAGCTGCCACTGTGGCTATTGAGTGGCCAGGAAGGATGTCGGAAGGGAGAGCTCTTCCTGGAGCCAGGAGTTGTGGGCTTATACAAGGGAGGCTGCTCCTGGACACAGCTGGGGCCCACAGCAGGCGCCTCTGAACGGGAGACCACAGCAGGATGACATCATCTCTCTCCCGGCCTGTCCAGGGTCAGCACATCAGATACCCAGCTGCAGCTGCTGTCCCTAGGAAACCTCTGCTCCATCCACACTTGTTTTTGGACAGAGAAGTCTATAACTTGGACAGGATTCTGCCAGGGATGGGAATCCCCCATCTGTCCAATGGCTCTCCTGTAAGTCTTTCACCTCTTGGACCTCCTCTTGGGGACTCAACTCCTGGTTTCCATCCTGAAGCAGCAGCTGTAGCTACTTCCTGGCCACATGCCTTCACCTTACGTCTCTCTGTCAACTCTGGAGCAGCCTCAGGTGAGAGGCCCGGCAAAGGGTCAGGAACAGAAGTACACACACAGAAACAGGGGAGAGGTCCTAGCCAAAACGAGGGCTCTTGTACCTTCATGATGGGCTCAGGAAGAAGCATGGCTCCCTGAGGAAAGAGCACGGATCAACACTGAGCAGGGTCCGAAGCTGATGGCTACGCAGAGACAGGCTATGGGGACACCTGGGCTCTGAGTACCCAAAAGGCCCGTAGGAACAGCTGTGCTCCCCACCTGGCAGACTGTGGGCTTTGGCCTCAGGCTCCAGCTGACCTAGTTTAGGTTGGCAAATCAGGCCAACAGAAGCGGTGCAGGGTCACAGAGAACCAGCCTAAACCTGCCTCTCCTTTTCTTTGGCTTTCATAGCTGTGTAGAGCTGGTGACTAGGCCTAAGCTAGATTCCAGGCTGGGAGCAGAGGGGGTGGCCGTGCAGGCATACACAGAGCCTCCAGATCCCAGGGGGCTGGTAAACTCTCTCACTTCCCCACCCCTACCTCTCAGGAGCACACAGCAAGCCAGACTCCCGGTAACAGCATCATCGGGCTGTATGGAGTTGGCAGCTATCGGGAGGTACAGCCTGTCTGAGGGCGTTTTGGAGACACCCCAGAAATGACAGTGACATGGCATGAATATAGCTTTCATAAGCTAGTCAGTGATTGTTCCCTCTCAGTCCTGACGAGAAAAATGGAGGCCCAGAGAGAGAGAGAGAGAGAGAGAGAGAGAGAGAGAGAGAGAGAGAGATTGCATTAAGGTGGCACAGCACTCAGATGTGGCTTCTGTGGTTCTAGGCACCAGGCTCACCAAGGCTATCCATCTTCCTACGAGTGACATTCAATCAGGGAGTTGTGTCAAGCTCTGTTTCAAGAGGCTCATGTGACAGCTCTGGAAGCTTCATCCTTAACATGGGCCACTTCTGAGTGGCCTAAATTGGGGAGGCTGTGTGACAATACCGTGTCAGGACCATGTTTGGCTGTAAACAGCCAGAGAGCAAATATTACACAAGCAGACAAGCACGCTGAAAAGGTGCCTAAAAAGCCATGGGACAGATGTTCTCGGCTACGCCACTAAGCCATTGCCTCTGTGGGCTTGGGCCCTCCCGTGTGTGTGGATGGCCAGGCCCCAAGACAGCTGAACGCGCTTCTGACACAGCCAGCAATTGTAAGCTCTGAGAAAAACGCTAACAATTGCTTCTCAGAGCCTTCTCGGAAGAGTCAGTGAGCAGGTTGGTCAAGAGTTACTGAGGTCCCAGCAGGTGAAGTTCAGGCTGTGTGGACTAAGACACTGCGGAAAGCACACTGGACACTCCAAGGGCTGCTTTGGTGAGGTCTGGTCACCACATGGTGCTGTCTTCGCCTCTGGTGCCAACATTCATGTTACTGAAGTACACGTGACTGCTTCTGCTCCAGGTCTCTGTCCTGGAGTCCCCTGGATGATCTCATCCAGGCCGAAAGAGCTTCTTAGGGTAGGGAGGAGGTTCCCACTTGAACAGTGGTGGGCTCTGGCTCCTCCTCACCTGTGGGATTTGGTGTACTGGCAAGCGGGGTCCTGGCCTGAGGAACTCCCCTCCTGGCAAAGGAGCTGGAGAGGCTACAAGCACTGAGGCGACCATATTACCACAACTGAAGACAATGTTCTGGAAGGCCTACATGTGGAGATAGATGTCTGCCAGCATGCTCACTCCTTGGCCAGAGGCTCTGTTGAAGCTCAGAGGAGCCTGGGAAGAACTGAGAGGCAGAGCTGGGCCGCCACCTCTGACTCCTCATTTGCAGCTCTTACTCAGGCCCTCCGTGTCTGGTACAGGCACAGTGTCCCAGACGGACATCTGCAGATGAGTGGACCGGCCCATGCCAGGCCCTACTACCCTGAGTCTGCTAGCAGAAGCTTCTTCATGACTTGGAGTTATAAAAGACGGCAGGGCACCAGTCGGTCCCAAAGGAAAACCATGACTGTCTCTATTATGAGAGGATTCTTTTTAAAGTCTGGAGAGAAGTTTCATTAAGAGTAAGAATAAACTGGCATGGAGGTGCATGGCACACATGTGGAGCTCTAAGAGTTTGAGACAAGCCTGGTCTACACAGTGAGTCTCAGGCCAGCCAACGACACTGTGTCAAAAGCAAAGACAAAAACAAATGTTAAAAAAGAGTGAGAAGGAGAGAGAGAGAGAGAGAGAGAGAGAGAGAGAGAGAGAGAGAGAGAGAGAGAGAGAGAGAAGAACTGCTGCCAGGGAAAAACTGGAGAGGCCAGAGGAGCCTCTTCAGAATGCTATCTTCATAGAGGACCAAATCCCCTGTTGGTCTCCCTGAACGGCCTCAGACCAATCCTTAGAACAAAGAAAGGTCTGAATTCTTATAACATTTTAGATTGGTGGGAAGTTCCACATCTGCGATTTAGTTCAGCATAGTGTATTGCTACATCCCAAGAATATGAAGGAGCTTGGTACTGGTTAGGACCACAGACCAAGGGTCGGCATTATGCCCAGCACAAACCGCTTCTTAGCTCTGTCCTGCAGACAACTGTAGGCCACGGCCTGCTTTCCTAAGCCACGGATCAGGCTTAAATGTGCAGTCGTGTTCTGGTGCTAAGCAATGGGTATGAGTGAAGTGTGTGCTCTAGACTGATAGCACTCAATCGAATCAGATCCACAGCCTCCATACGGCGTAGCTTACAGAGGACTCCAGGACTTTATGTCCCAACAAGGTCACTGTCACAGTGAAGGTAGCCGGAAGAACCAGTGGAGTTGGCAGTGGGGGTGGACCAAGAAGGCAGAGAGGTCGGTTACCTCCGGGGATAAGACAGATCTTTCAGAAACTTACTGCATAGTTTTTTAAATTATGTAATTTGGAGACTTAAAAACGTTGGGTCATTCTGGATTCCTTTGAATGATATAGTAGGTGGGTTGAGGATCTCTTACGCTGAAAACCTGGACAAGATACAGAATTAATTTTCTAAAGTGCATTCAAGATTTAGGAAAAAGGAAGACAGTACTGAAACCTTGAAATGAAAGCCAAGATCTGTTAGCTCGAGGGAGCTTGCCAGAGAGGGTGAACTTGCACCCTTGAGTTTTGTGTCTCCCTGATACACAGTGGACAGAAATCCTGGCTCCTGAATGGCCCAGATTTCTGCAGGAAGCCCCGGTTGTGCCAAGCTTGACATAAACGGCAGACTGGAAATAAATCTACCTCCTCCAACAGCACCAAGGAAAATCTCCTGCCCTAGTCCAGAGGAGACAGGCGATAAACCCTATGGTCAGATGCCCAGTCTCCATACAGGATCCTAGCCTTAGCCCCCAAGATCAGAGAGACAGGCAATGAACTCAAATGAATCTCCACGTAGGATCCTAGCCTTAACCCATAAAATTATGGTTGTCTAAAACCCTCAAGCTGGCGATTTAATTTCCAGTGATGCCCTTAGATACTTGGGAGATAGAAGAGGAAACCCTCCCCGGCTGGGGGACGGCCCCAGCTCTGCACAGACCTAACCACTGAGCTACCCCCCCCAGCCCATGAGCTACTCTCATTACCATACGCTTGAGCTGTATACACTCCTTTCTGTTTACTTGTTTTATAGCCTGGCCTCACTATATAGCCCAGGGTGGTCCAGAAGCTATAGTCTTCCTGTTCAGCCTCCTGAGTGCTGGGATTATAGGCTTGAACCATCATAGACAACATGTATTCTTCTATCAGTTTGGTGTGATAATGGTTTTTTTTTTTAATTGTCATTCTGAGTGTCTGAGATACATAGAACAACTTTTACGTCACCCATTTCGCAATCCATGAAAGAACCCACTACTTAGACAATGCAAAACTTTCAGGCAATTCATCCCACGATAATCACTGCATGGCATAGTAAGAACCTACAAGATCAATCACACTGGCGGCCTTACAACACATGGGCCCATAACTCTACCCTCAACATATCCTGCTTTCCATTTTCCTTCCTTGCACATATAGCTACTGTACCTGACAGCAAGCTTTCAGGCAGCCCCTCCATCGTAGTTGGAATGAGAAATGTTCCCCATAAGCTCGAGTGTTTGAACATTTGGTCCCTAGCTGGTGGCACTGTTTGGGAAAGTCATGGAACCTTTAGGAGGAGGAGCCTCACTGGAGGAAGCGGATTGCTAGGGGTGGGCCTGGAGTTTTCACGGCGGGATCCCAATCCTGTTCACTCTGACTCCAAACTAAAGATGCAAGGTGGAAATCAGACTCCGGTCATATCTGCACGGCACGCACTTTGCTGACTGAGCCATCTCTCCATTCTTAAGAGAGTCAGATGATGGACAGATGATGGACAGATGATGGACAGATGGACGGGTAATAGACAAATAAATAAACAGATGGGGAGATCTGAAGTGGAAGTGAGGTCTCCCTAGGTCAGAGCATGAACGTGGGGTGATACTCCCACCATGCAGAGCCTACCAATAAATACTAAAGACTTTGTTTTGCATTGTTTTTACTTACCTTTAAAAATGTTTTAACCCTGCTATTTCCCTCTCTCCTATAGCCCCATGGTCCCTTTTTGTTTTCTTGATCTCTGTGGTTATTCCAGGTTATACACTCACATCTGAAGATGAGAATCTACAGGCTGCAGATGAGAAAGAACAGGTGACATTTGTCTTTCTGGGTCTGGGTTACCTCACCAATGTGATATTTTCTAGTTTCACTGTGCATTTACCTGCAAATTTTATGATATTTTTCTTTACAGCTGAATTAGTGTTCCGTAGTGCCTATTTACGACGTTCATTACCCACTTATCAAGCTGAAGAAGACTTAGGGTGTCTCCATTGTCTGGCTATTGTGAGCAGAGCAGGAATGGACATGGCTGAGTAGGGTGCCGAGTCCGTTGGGCACATATTGGATCACATAATGGATTTGTTTTTACTTTTATAAGCAACCTCCACACTGAATCCAGAGGGGCTGGATGAGTTCGCAATCCCACCAACGGTGGATGAGTGTTTTCCCCAAGCCATCGTCAGCTTTGGTTCTGTTGCTGATTGCTGTCATCTGACTAGAGTTAGGCGAAACCCCCGAGTTGCTTTGATTTGCATTTTCCCGATTGCTAGGAACAATGAACACTTTTGAGACATATCTTAGCCATCTCTTTCTTCTTTTGAGGACTCTCTGTTCAGAGCCATGGCCCATTTTTTTTTAATCGACTGTCTAGTTTTTGACCCCCTCCTTAAAGTTCTTAATATATTCTGGGTATTAAATCTGTCAGATATATAGCTGGCTAAATTCTCTCCTATTATGTGAACTTCCTCTTCGATTGATGGGTTGTTTCTTTCTCTGTGCAAAAGCCTTTTAGTTTTATGATGCCCCACTTGTCAACTGCTGACTTCAATTTCTGGACACGTGAAGTTCTATTCAGGAAGTCCTTTGCTACTGCTATATCTTGTAGGGCAGTTGTTCTCAGCCTTCCTAATGCTGTGACCCCTTTATGCAGCTTCTCATATTGTTATGATCTCAACGATGACGTTATTTTCATTGCTACATTATAACTGTAATATTCCTACTGTCGTGAATCATAATGTAAACATCTAAACAATGACCAATGTGGCATGATGTCTCTAAGACCACAGTAGTGGCATGCATATCTTGGCGATGAACAACAGCTCTGTAATTGGACTCCTGGCCCATTCAACAAGATGGAGATTGTGGCTGGAACTGGACACCTGACCAACTTTCTGGTGCTAGTGAATTCACGGGTGCTAGAAGGGATCTACAAAAGCCACACAACTAAGCCAGCATAACGTGTAACTACATGATAAATATTTATCCTTAACCCACACATATAGGTCTCACCCCTCGTCAAAAAATGTCCCCTTGCAATAGATGGAGATCATTACAGAAAACTACAGACCAAAATGCAGACAGCAAGCAGCTTTGCAGTGCTCAGCCCCAAGTGATACGTTAATTTGCACCCAGGGCTCAGGAATCATAGCAGGAGACGGAACAGAAAGGTGGTCATAGCCAGGGGAACAGGAAGTTCGCTATGAGATTGTTTCCTGGAAATGTCAGAGAAGCTACGCCTACGAAGTCTCATCATTTTTCCCTAATCAAAACCTGGACAAGGCCGACACCAACTGACGCACTTAACACGGAAGTGGGATTTATCCGGAAACCTCTACCTCAGGCAAAGAACTACAGTCCACTAAGGAACCCTGAGAGCAGGATAAATAGTCTTCCCTAGGGAAGATCCCACACATTGGCTATCAATACCAAGTCATGCCTGAAATCATATACACTCTAGTAACATAATATGAACTCAACAGGTTGTCTGCATACGATAGGAGTGTGTGCATTAACAATTAAAGAAATAGAGGCCCTAGATTTGAGACAGACCAAGGAGATAGGAGTGCATAGGAATGGTTAGAGGTAGAAAAGAGAAAGGATAATAATGTAATTAGATTTTAATTAAAAACGTATTAGGGATGACAGAAAAAGTGCAATTATAAAATCTAGAATGAAGTAGCAATGAATAAAGTAAATTATTTTTTACTTTAAAGTTTCTAAGTCTTGAGACTGTCATACGTGTATACAATGAAATACAGTCATCTATCTATCCCCAATTTACTTTCTCCAGTTCTCTGTGAATTTGTTCCCAACGTGTTCAGCTCCCAACTTCATGTCTCCTTTTTGTTTCTTTTTGGTAAACCACTAAGTCCCATCAATGCCGCCTGCATGCATGTGGGGTTGGGGTATCCACTGGAGCACGGGTAACTTACCAGTAGCTGTACCCTCAAATAAGAGTGATTATCCACACCCCCGCACCTATCACTAGCTCTTCAACAAGGATGGGGATGCCAGAGCTCCTCCCCACTCAAGGATTCTGGCTGGTTTCATCTTGTTCAGGTCTTGTGCAAGCAACCACAGCTGCTGTGAGCTCATGAGTTAAGCATCTGTGCCATGTTCAGAAGTCAGCATTTCTTGGCACTTCTCCCCATCCTGTGGCTCCTGTGCTTTCTGCCCCCTGTTCCATGGTGTCCCTGAGACTTGTAAGGTGTGTAGGAGAGTTGAGGAAAGTGTCCTGTTTAAGACTGAGCACTCAGTCACTTACTTTCAGCACTTTGAAAAGTTACAATTCTCTGTCTGACTGCCACCCATTGCACAAAGAAACTTGTCCAAGCGAGGTTGGGAATAGCACAGGCCTATGGGTGTAAACATGAGTATTTAGAAGGCCACTCCATCAATTATGAACATTTAGCGAAATAAGAGTAGCTGGTTCTGCCTTACGGACGAGGGTCTCCCCAGCCATGGGCTTCTGAAAAGGTATATGGTACCAGGGATTAATCTCTCTCCTGTGGATCAGGCCTCATATCTACCCAAGAGGTGGTTGGTTATTCTATGGCAGTCACAGCACCATTGCATGGATGACTCTACCTCGGCTGGCAGATTGGTGTTGTAGTATGCAGATGGAGTGCCAGGAATGACTACTGGTAATTTTTCTCGCCGAGCCTGCCCAGTGTCCATGCACTGGAATGCTACACAGCAACAGGAAAGCTTTCCTGGCTGTTTGAGAATGGCTTCTCTATCGTCTGCATCCAACGTGTGTAGAGCCTTCAACAACAGGGCCTTAGGACAATGGTAATAGCCTGGGTTGTTTTGGAGATCCCTGGTGCTTCCCTGACCAATAACTCCTAGGAAAACAGCCATGATTGGCACCATAGTTTTCATTTAGTTATCTATGTTCTGGGAACAGCACTAACTCCTTTAAGGTAAATGCACTTTAAAATTAGCTTGCTACCTAGTGAGCCTCCATACGGCCTTTCCATGATGCCTTAGTCTGGTTTACCCACTACCCTTCTCTTTCCCATCCCCTCTGCCCCAAACTACACTTAAATATTTATCTAAAAGTCCCAGTATCTCCCTTTCATAACACACATAGTCTACTATCCTTCTAGTTAGATTTTAATTGAGCTGGGAGATAGTAGACTTACACATGGCTTTTTCATGCATCCTTTAGGTTACACATCTCCTCAAATCCCCCCATCCTCTTGTGGCCCTCCCTGCTTAAGCCTTTCCACACCTAGTATTCCAGCTCTCCACTTCATATTAATATGAAGCTTTAGTGAGCTATGCTCTGCCCCCCCCACCTCACCCAACCTCCACACCCAGGACTCCAAAATCCCCCCTCCAGCATGCTCTCCCCAATCACATCCCCCCCCAGCAGCCCCTTTCTAGTTCTGTGCCTTTTATTTGTTCTCCAACTTAAACATAGGAAAGAAAGATTTGAATCTGCGTATGAGAAAGAACAAACAGCATTTGCCTTTCTGGGCCTGACCTACCTCACTCTCATAATTTCTTTCCAGTTTCATCCATTTACCTGAAAATTTCTTGAATGCATTTTTTATAGATGAGTCATTTTCCATCATGTATCCATAAAGCGCATTTGTTATCAATTCATCCATTGGTGGAATATAGGATGACTAAATTTTCTAGCTACTATGAATAGCTGACTATGACCATACATATGGAAATTCTCTGGAGTAGGGTAGAAAGTCATTTGGGATGTGGTAGTTCCATTCGTAGTTTTTCTGCCCCCCATGCCCCAAGAATCCTTCCAACTGATTCCAGAGTGGCTACAACAGTTTACACTCCCGCTAACAGTGTGGGGAAGAGTTCCTTCGCCTACACCCATGTCAACGTTTGTCATCATTTGTATTCCTGATGGTGGTCATTCTGACTGAGCAAGATGGAGTATTAAGGTGGTTTTAATCTGAATTTCCCTATAAGTTAAGGACACTGAGCCCCCTTTTAAACGTGTTTTCTGGTCAGTGTATTTCTTCTACTGACAAATGTTTGCTCAAGTCTCCTATTTTTAACTGGACTCTTCATTTTCTTAACGTTTAGCTTACCGAGTTCTTTGTGCATGCTGGACCCAATCCTCACCTGGTTGACTAACTGGCAAAGGCTTTGTCTCTCCCGTTCCGTGGCTGTCTCTTCACTCAGTCAACCGTTTCCCGTGCCATCCCCTGTGTTGTGAGATCATATCTGTACACTGGTCTTGCTTCCTGTATTACCAGCATCGTATTCAGGAAGCCCTGACCCACCTCTCATAAATTGACTTTGTACTCTCTGCTCCTTCCTCTACCAGAGGGTCGTGGGTTTGATATCAAGGTCCTCGATCCATTTAGAGTTGAGTTTTGTGCAGGGTGAGAGACAAGGATCCAACTTCCTTTTCCTACCTGTTGAAATCCAGTTTCTCAACAACATTTCTTAGAGATACTGTCTTTTCTCTATGGTATATTTTCAGTCTTTTTTAAAAAGTATTTATTTATATTATGCATAGGTACTCTACCTGCATGTACACTTGCACACTAGAAGAGATCCCAATATACACGCTAGTGAGCCACCATGTGGTTGCTGGGATTTGAACTCAGGACCTCTGGAAGAGCAGACAGTACTCCTAACCAATGAGCCATCTCTCCAGTCCCAGAGTCTTTATTTTAAAAAAAAATCAGGCAACTGTACTACATGAATCATGCCTGCACATCTAGAATGATGTTAAATTTATGATGGTTTTTTAATATAATTTTGGATTCAGTTTGCCTTTGTTTTATTGAGAATTTTTGTATCTACATCAGGGAGGTTGGCCTATAATTATCTTCTTCTTCTTCTTCTTCTTCTTCTTCTTCTTCTTCTTCTTCTTCTTCTTCTTCTTCTTCTTCTTCTTCTTCTTCTTCTTCTTCTTCTTCCTCTTCTTCCTTCTCCTCCTCCTCCTCTTCTTCTTCTTCTTCCTCTTCTTCCTCTTCTTCCTCTTCCTCTTCTTCTTCCTCCTCTTCTTCCTCTTCCTCCTTCTTCCTCTTCCTCCTTCTTCTTTCTCTTCTTCCTCCTCCTTCTTCCTCTTCCTCCTCCTTCTTCCTCTTCTTCCTCCTTCTTCCTCTTCTTCTCTTCCTCCTCCTCCTCTTCCTCCTCCTCCTCCTCCTCCTCCTCCTCCTCCTCCTCCTCCTCCTCCTCCTCCTCCTCCTTCCTTCTTCTTCTTCTTCTTCTACTTTGTTTCAATATCAAGGTAATACGAGTTCATGAAAAGAGTCTGATGGTCTTCCCTCCCTTTCTATTTTATGTGAAAATCTTAGTATTATCAATGTTGGACTTTCCTTGAGTTGCTGGTTGAACTCTGTGACTCTGTCTGGTTCTGGGTTTATTCCAAGTTGGGGGACTTTAGTGCTGCTTCAATCACTGCTGGTTATGGATGGTTTAAGCCATTGATCTATTCTGGTTTAATTTTGGTATATTGAATCTAGAAATTCATCCATTTCTTTTAAACTTTCCAACTTAATGGATTAGAGTTTTTTAAAGTTTTCCTTTACAGTTTTCTGAGTTCCAGTGGTATCTGTTATAGTCTATGCTTTTTCATGTCTAATTTTATTATTATTTTTTGAGTCTTCTTTTCCTCTCTTTCTTTTAGTTCATTTGGCTAAAGGGTTTATCCCTCTTGTTTACTTTGCCAAAGCACCAGCTCTTTGCTTCTCTGATTCTTTGTAATTTTAAATTTTGTCATTAATTTCAGCCCTGATTTTGATGATCTCGTCCAATCTACTGCTTCAGGACACTGTTCCTTCTTGTTCCCCAAGGTCTTCGGGGGCAGCATTAAGTTATTAATTTGAGAATCTCCAATTTTTAATGTAGATACTCAGCACTATAGAGTTCCCTCTTCAGATTGATTTCATTGTATCCCACAGATTTTGGTTGAATTTTCGCTTTCACTCAGTTCTCAGATTTTCACTGTCCTTTCTAATGTCCTCAGGGACCTCGATCTCAGTCAGTAGTATGTTGTTTGGTCTCCATGAGTTGGCCGCACTTCCTGTAGTTTCCAATATGGTTACCCTGTTTGTATCCTGCCTTGTTGGACCCATAAGTAACAAGATGTAGTTATTATTCTCACTTGTTTATTTTTTTTCTGATTCCTTAGGATTTTGTGCACATATGTATGTGTGGGTCAGAGGTCAATGTTAGGTGTGATTCCTCAGATGCCCTTTCATCCTGTGTTTTTTAGACAGGGTCTGTCACTGGCCTGGAACTTGCTGATTAGGCTATGCCGGTGGCCAGCAAGCCCAGGGAGTAGCCTGTCTCCACTTCCAGCCCGTAATTAAAAGCATGTGCCACCCTGCACAGCTTTTGATGTGGGTGCTGGGCATCTAGCTTGGCCCCTTGTGCTTACAAGGACACACTTTGCAGACTAAGCCACATTCCTAGCCCTTCTTAGATTTTTTTTTTAATGTGGACAATCATCTACAAGTAGAGGCAATTTTATTCTTTCCTTCCCAACAGGAATGCTTTTATTTCCTTAAATGTGTTGCCGTGCTTCACAGTCTGGAGCGGCTTGTACCGTGTTGAATAGGAGAGGCAAGAACCTCCACTACTGATTTTCCTGATCTTAGGAAAAGAGTCACCTAGTCTTTTGTGATTAAATATAATGTTAGCTGTAAGAGGTGTTTGTGTGTGTGTGTGTGTGTGTGTGTGTGTGTGTGTGCGCGTGCGAGGAAACGTTCTTCTGTTCTTATACTCCCAGACGGTTTTATCATGAAAAGACCCTGAACTAATGTTTTTACTGTCACAAAAATACACATGACCCAAACTCCACAGTTCCAGAACATTTTCATTACTCCACAGGGAAGCCCATTAGGCAGTCATTCACTGTATTCTTTCTCCCTCGGGGGTGAAATGCAGTCTGGTGTGAACCCTACAGAGATTGACACGTGGCTAGGGCAAGGTCATGACCTTCAGAGGTGGATACTTGGGTAGAGCAAAAGCATAGAGATGAGCAACAACAGTAGGTCACAGCCCTGTGGGAATGCCTGTCAGGAGAGCCTGTCATCCAGGGCACACCCTGCCCCGCCCCGCCAACTCTTCCAAATGTACCACCCACATTAACCCTATGCAGACCCTGCTCTCCTGCATCCAGAAGGGAGCCATGTGTTTCTCGGACCACTGCATTTTCCTGGTTTGCTCAGTGCTGTCCCATACCATCCTCCAGCCCAGAGCGCTCCAAGCTTGTTCCGGCCTCAGGCCCTTTGCTCTGCCGCTCCCTTGCTCCGGACATCTATTTGCAGCACTGACTTTTCAGCACAGTGACTACCCCATCAGCCAGCTGTGCTTGGATGTTGTCCCCATCATGCTAGCCCGTCACTGGCATTCCCATGATTTGTTTTATATTCTTCATGGCATGCATCCTCAGAAACTGCTTGGTATGTTTATGTGACTTGTTTCCCTTCTGGGGCTGTGAGACAGGATGGGTCCTATGGGTATTAGCTCAGGATCATGTAATGAGTTGCAGCATGGATGTGCATTGAGCATTGGCTGTGGTAGAAGTTAGGCCCTGGTTCTTCCTCTCAGCCCCATGATTCCAGAAATAAGACTTAGACTAAAAAATATACTTACAAATATCTTGGGCATATAGCTAGGCTCTACTCTGACTAGATCATAACTAAATAACCCAATCATTTTAACCTACATTCTTCCATCTAGCTGGTTACCTGTGATCAGGCACCATGAGTTTGTCTCCTCCCATCTTCCTGGGTAGACCTCCTTCCTACAGCTTGGCTCTATCCCAGAATCCTCTCTCCTCCCAGACGTCCCACCTTCTATTTCCTACCTAAGCCATAGGCCATAGTCTTTTTAATGGACAAGTGATATATCTGTAGAATGCACACGATTTTCTCTACAGGCTGTCAGACACTGCAGATTGCCATCCGCTCTCTGGTCTGGAATAGCTGGAGCTAGCTGGTTGTGGGGTCGGAGGAGGCTGTCTGTCCTGGATCCCATATGGAGTCAGAGCCAAGCTGGTCACGAGACTTTGAGAAGCAGGAAACCTGAGGAGTCTGCAGAGACTTCCTGCTAGTAGACACAGTTGTACCCACTGGGCAGAGATAAGATCCTTCCTCTCCAGGGAAAAACAGATTGTGTCCTCCACACACGGATTAACAATGTCCCAACCCCTGCCTGCCCCAACCTCCACTAGGGATTGGGGATAGAGGCAGGGGCACTAGGAGCTTCTGGCCTCCCCTGCGCTACTCACTCTGGTTTCCATTGTTACCCAAGCAAGAAGAAAGATCTTGCCATCCATGCTCAGGGTACCCTTGCCCACAGCCTGGTACATTCCCAGCAGAGTCCTTCAGGAGCCTCCTGGCTGTTAGCCCACTGCAGTGCCAAGGCCCAGCAATTATTCACTAAAATCGAGAGGCGCTATTTAGAGGATTTTCTGCCCTAGGCTCACAGTTAGCTGATTCCTGACTATCACGGTGAAGGGTGGAGGGAGCTCTCCGTCTCCCTTGGGTACTGGGTGCCCCAGGCTGGTGTTGACTCGGGGAATATTTTGTGTATGTTCCTTTCTACCATTTGATACATTTGTCTTCCTGCTGCGATCTCCTCTAAGTGCTGTAAGCTTCTGGTGGTAGCTACTGTGTATATTTTCAGCAGCTAGAGCCGAGCCCAGCACACAGACTCTGGGCCTAGTGAGTCTGTGTTACAGGACAGTGGTCTGGATGGTAAAAGATACTCTGTTAAGGACCTTGTGGTTGCTAAGGAAAGGCTGATACTTAATTACCTATGAGTTTCACACTTTACAACCTTGATGTCCCCTGTATGCTTGGAAAAGGAAGAAAGCACCAAGTTTAGGGTGCAGCAAAAGGCAGACCACAGCAAGAAATGTGAGCTGCACAGGACACGTCTCCCAAGCCAGCAGAGGGTGGACCAGTCTGTTGTTCCTGGCTGTGCATAGCTCTGTGCTGCCCACACCCCACACTTTTCAGAGCCTCTTTGGCTAAGGAGCAAGGTGGGGGTCAGAACAAGCCACGTCTCATTTTCTTTAACCAGCCCAAGGAGAAACAGAGCATGGATTTCTGAGAGTCTCATAATTAAATGAATTAAAATGTTTTCCTTCGTGGTGACTTTGCCAACTGCCATCCACCCCTCTTTGGCCCTGTTCCCAGAGAGTGGCAGAGCTGAGAGGATGCAGAATGACATGTTGGCTCCAAGGGGTGAGCAGGGTGCCTCCAGAGCAATTAGCTTATGCATCATCATTTTGGGGTAGGGGTGGGGGCGAGATTTATGGCTAGCCTTCAGAGCATTCCAGGCCAGAGCTTCTCGGCCCAGATCCTTTTGCTGGAGACGTTCCTGGAAGCGGAAGCTTGGTATTAATTCCAATCACAGTCAGATGGGAGACCATTCATAAGATAGCTGTCCACAGGCTCCTCTCCTGTCACTCCAGCCTGACCTTGAGCCGCCAGCGCCATCAAAGAGGAAAACACTGGGCTCAACCGCAGCCTTCCCGGCAGGCCTAAGTGGCAAAGGAGGAAGGCATGTAGAAGAATGGGACGTGACGGCCTAATGGTTCAGCATCTCTAGCCTGGTGTTATCCTCAATACCCCCTTCATGTTCTTCTAGCAAGGGATTCTGCCTGTGGTCTGACGTCTCCCAGGTCCCTTGACTTAGTTTCTGAAGTGGCCTCTCTTGTTCTAGAGTTGTAGTCCAAGTTTGGGGTGAGCCAGAGGCATGGCCGCTGAGGCTGCTGGGAATCCAAAACCCACTCTTTAGGCCACCATGGTCCCCTTCTGACCCGAGGCCACAACTCCTGGGACTCCGTAATGAGTTTGGCTGTCCGTAACCTGTATACGTCCATTAGAATATCTGCAGATGGATGTTACTCAGAACCCCCACAGACTAAATATAAGCCCTAGGAAGCAATTACCCGAGTATTGATTATGGATTAGGCTAACGACATTACTAATTACATCTAAAGACGTGTATCTCTGCAGCAGCCTGTTAATGGCTTGCATGAGGTATTAAGGCTGCTAATTAGGACAAACAGCAGGTTTATCGCTGTGATTTTCAGGTCCCCAGAGGAGACACATAGCCTCCCTTCCCCAAGCCTGAGCTTTCTAAGGATCCAACGGCTGAGGCCTAACCGGCGGTATCCATCACACACGGCCTCAAGTTTCCGCTCATCTGATAGCTTCTCCCTGTGCACCCATTGCCCTGCATGAAAGGGCTGAAGTGGGCAACAAAAGGCTGGCTGCCTGGCCACAGAGTCTTGATAGGAATATTTTGGGTCTGTGGTCAGCATTCCTGAGAAGGGCATGCTCCAGGAATTGCAGACAAAGTAGAGATCCTTGACTTCCTGCTGGGGTGGGGTGGGGAGGTGATGGGAGAGGCATTCAATAGAGCAGCAGCCGACGTCCTTTGTAGATATGTGACAGTGTGACGGGTGCTGGCCCATCCACAGTTCTAAGACTAACCCTTGATCAGAGACTGGACCACTATCCTGGGACAGGATGGTGGGGGAGCATCAGTCTTCATCTACGGAGTCTTTAGGGATCACCTACCTGCTTCCTGGCCCCGCCTGAAGATAAACATGATGTTTGCTTGTTTGTTCTCACTCACAGGCAACCTGGAAAGTCTTACCTGTCTCCTCCTTGAGGGCCAGGAGCCCCTCTGCTCACTGAGGCCCTTCCTGGGCAGCCATGACAGAAGATTAGCGACCACTTTTGTCCTCACAGAGTACAAGCTCAATAAACAGTGATGTGGAGACCTACTCTAATAAGAGTTACCTTCCTTCTCTCTAGCCCTTTCTTCAGAGTACTATGGTTACTTATTTGTTTGACTTAAAAAAAAAAACCCTCCACTTTCTATATCATTTTGGCATTATAGGATTCTAGTTACTTTCTTATGTTTAAGATCTTTCAAATTGTACCTGTGTGGGGCTGCATGTGAGTTCAGTGCCCACAGAGACCAGAAGAGCATCGGATCCTCTGGAGCTGGAGTTACAGGGGGGTTGCGAGCTGCCCAGTAGCCACTGGGAGCCGAACTTGCGTCCTCTGTAAGAACAGAACATGCTCTTTACCACGAAGCCATCTCTCCAGGCCCAGGGCTTATTGTTCTAAATAAAACCATTTCCTCGTGATATTTCTTTTTAATTTACTGTATTTTAATTGCCCAGCAAACACATGAATATATTTTTGCTGGAAACTCATACCTTATAGATAAAGTCGAATCCCCCTTGCCCACATCCTTGCACTGTGCGTCAGCACACATGCTTCTGCTGTTCCTCGTGGCCTTGTGTCTGGGTGTCCTGAGCACTCTCAGAGATGCAGAAGGCTGTGAGGGAGCATCTCACTTACGAGATGCCACCCACCTGGACTCGTCATCCATTTGTGGTCTGACTGGTGTTTGTAACACACCATGCATAACCTGCTGTAAGTCCTACAAGGAGACAGGTGGTGGCCACATCTGCCTGCAGAGGCACAGATGTGTGTGGATGGCATGTGACAGCCAACCCTCCTTAGAGACATCTGTCAAGTGCTGCCTTTGGTGAGGCCAGAGTCAGAACTTCCACCTGTGGCCTCGGACTGGATGCAAGTGTGGTTCTGGAGGCTCTCGATTGGCTCTCTCCTGTGCTGCCAGCAACTCTACAGAGAGAACTGTGCAAAAAACAGGTACCTGGGCATTCAGCCCAATGCAGAGAGGGGAACATGAAAGCCTTTTTCAAGTTTCTTCAACTTGTGACATCAGTGGATGATCTCATCAGACCCTGTAGGTGAAGGATGTGAGAAGTTCAAATAGCACCAAGGTGGGGATGGCGACAGTGGCGTCAACAATGGGGACTGTGCCAGCAATGAGCACACTGAAACCTGGATAATGCAGAAGGGGCAAATGCAATCCCAGCCCATGCTCAGGGACATAGTGTTCATACCCACCTCTGCCTGTGTGTGCTCTGGCCATGTCAGAGTGTGGGACTGCAACTAAACCGTGACCTTGGTTTACTTTTGTGTCAGGGGCCTTCAGGTGTCCACCTGAGGTCTCACTGGTGACCTTCATACTCCCACAGAAAAGGGCTGCCATGGTGTTTCTGAATACAAAGCCTGCTGACCAAGTGAGGTGCCCGGGTGCATACTCAGGCCTGATCAGAGACCCCTGGTCTAGGATATTTTTACTTAAGGCAAACAGCAGTCACCACAGCCTTCCGGAAAGCACGTGAGAACTACAGCAACTCTATGAGGGGAAGGACCCAAGGACAACATGAAAGACCACCGAAGGCAGACGCTATACCAGACAGGAGCGACTCTCAGGGTATCTAGCTTGTTGTGGTGGAATGAACCCTCAGAGAACATCAGTAGGGAAAACAGGCTCTGGCTTTTTCACAGTGGTGCTGGCTGCAAGAGTGAGTGAAAGAGCCTGGGACCTGGGCTGTACCTGGGGCCATATGGGAGGAGAAAAGACCAGAGATTGGGAGCCAGTAGGGCTCAAGATTAGCATCCAAGAAGGGCATGGAGGTGCACACAGCACTTGAGAAGCTGAGGCTGGAGAGTCAAAGGCCAACCTTGGCTATATAAGAGGCTTGATGGCTACAGAATGAGCTCCATAGTGAGACCCTGTCTGAAAACAAATAAAAATGATCAATCAGGTGGTAGAGATCAGATTGGCTCACACACTCACAGCACCTCTTAGATTGCAGGTGGCTTCTAGGAAGTACCAGCCATGGGAACTGAGGAAGGATAGCACTCAGCAAACTGTTAAAGGACTGCAGCTCCAGACCCCCGAGGAGCTAGAGCCTCAATGTGGTTCAGATAGAACAAACTGAAGCCACTTCCCTACAAGAAATGGAAATCAAGCACCATGGCAGGAAGCAAAGGAACCATGGAGTGTCCTTAAAGCCAGGAAGCTGATGACAAGACCAATACCTGACCACTGACCACCCACTTCACTGGCATCCCAACAGCTACTGGCATGCAGCAGGCTCTGGTGGCCAACCCTGAGGACCAACCACATCACTCATCTGTAGTTGTCCCCTCTTCTAGGCTGTCCTTCAACTGCCCTGACTTCCAGTTTACATGCACTGGATGGATGGATGGATGGATGGGTGGATGGATGGGTGGATGGATGGATGGATGGGTGGATGGATGGGTGGGTGGATGGGTAGATGGGTGGATAGATGGATGGATGGTTGGATGGTTGGGTGGATGGGTGGATGGGTGGATGGATGGATGGATGGATGGATGGATGGATGGATGGATGGATGGTTGGATGGTTGGGTGGATGGATGGGTGGGTGGATGGGTAGATGGATGGATGGATGGATGGTTGGATGGTTGGATGGATGGATGGATGGATGGATGGATGGATGGTTGGATGGTTGGGTGGATGGATGGATGGGTGGATGGGTGGATGGGTGGTTGGGTGGATGGTTGGATGGTTGGGTGGGTGGGTAGGTGGGTGGATGAGTGGGTGAGTGGATGCATGGATAGATCAACATCCCATTTCCCCTTCACACACTGACAATTCCTCTGGGTTTTTGGCTTAGGTGAACTAGGTAGATTTCAGAAGCTCTGCGGCCTTGAATCTCTCTTGAGTGGCTTCCATACTCAGCTAGCAACATTTCTTTTACCATTATGCCTTCTTGAACCTGGCTCTTAGTCCCAAGAGTTCCTGAATCCACTGCCATTCTTCTACCCTCCCTTTCAAGACATAGACTTAGCTTCGTGTGCACTTGAACTCTCCAAAGCTGACATCAGCTAGCTCTCCCACACCACTCCCTCGCACATAGAGGTCTGCATCTTGGCTCCCTGCTTTTGTCCCAGTGTTCCTGTGGCAGAGGGGAGACTCACTCTAATTCCAGCCCTGAATCCTAACTTAAGAACCAAGGTCACCCTCGGTGGTGGCAACTTCATTTCTTCAACAAGTATTTTCAGACCAGTGTTAGGCAGACTTCATCTTCAGACCCCTTCTCACTCAGGGCCTGGTCTGTGCTTTTGTCTAAGTGATGACGTCACTTCTGTGTCTTCGGAGAGCATCTTCCGCCATCAGTAACCATGCCCAGCTCAGAGCCACCAGCTATTGTGGCACAGTCTCATCATGTACACATACAGGGAGATGGTCTGAAATCATGAACCCCAGAGGCTGTTGCTCTGTTCCCCAGGTGGGGCTTTAGCCGGGTATCTGTGGAGCTGGGAGCAGACATCTTCTGGGCATCCAGAGTTGAGCATGGGAACCTTCCAATAGAGTCACCTGCTCCAGCTTGACAGATTGACGTAAGGAAGGTGGAAACACTCTGTTCCTGGCCTTGGCTGACCAGCAAAGGAGGATTGAGAAATGTGTCTGGCGCTAAGGATGCTGGAGAATGCATAAGTAGCCAGCTCACTTACTGGAAGCAAAATGATCTAATCTGCCTAGCCAGCCTGAATCTTAATGGGAAGACCAGGCCGCAAGGGCAGGAAGGCTGAGAAGAGGGCTTCCCTGGGCCCAGAGTGGAAGCTTGGCCATGACCAACTCCTGTGGCCATCTGCCATTTGTCCTGCCTGGGAGAAGCAGAGGCCCTTTCAAAACAGCGGTGCTACTGAAAATGTCACTTGGCAACCCCAGAGCTACCTGGTAGTACTTAAAGGCAAATGGACAAGGAGCAAGCGTTTAAGTGAGCACCTAAGGGGGCCTGGCCCTCTCCCGCCTGCTGTTTGCCGCCACAAAGGTTTCGATGGCAAAATCCATCTATGTAGTTTGGAGAAAATTCATCCTTTTTGATTTGCTGTAGCAATAACATATATTTATCCCCAACAAATAAATAAAAAGGAGGCATGAAAACCCCTTGCAAATATACAGAACTTGCATTGAGTGGACTGCGCAGTGCACAAAAAGCCATTTTCTTCACACACACACACACACACACACACACACACACACACACACAGAGTTTCACTATCTGGTCTAGGCTAGCCATGAACTCATTCACTGTCCTCCCGGGTGCTGGGAGTTCTGCACTTCTGGTGACTTCTAGGGTGATATAAAATCCTGCTGGTCCAAAGGCCACACTTCGAGCTGCAAGATCTTGCTAGGAGTTTTCAGAGATGTGTGTACATTTTTTATTCTATGTCTCCAAAACCACATGCTTTTAAATGACCCGACTCCATTCAATTTCTTGTTGTGACCCCTCAACCATATTAAAAATAGACTTCATGCCAGGTGTGGTGGTGCACACCTTTAATCCCAGCACTTGGGAAGCAGAGGCAGATGGATCTCTGAGTTTGCGACCAGCCTGATCTACAGAGAGAGTTCAGGATGTCCAGAGAAACCTTTCACACACACACACACACACACACACACACACACACACACACACACACATGCACACACACACACACACGTATATATACACATATGTACATATATACATATGCATATGTATGTATATACACATAAATATATGCGTAGTTTTTCAGGGACTGGAGAGATGGCTCAGCAGCTAAGAGTGCTTACTGTTCTTCCAGAGCACCCCAATTCAATTCCCAGCACCCACATCAGATGACTTACCACCACCTGTAACTCCAGCTCTAGGATTTGAAAGCTACCACAGGCACCCACATATATCCTACACACATGAATAAACAAACACACACACAAATAAATAAATAAATAATAAATAAAATATTTTAAAAATATACTCCAATGATAATTAGTAGCTACCCAGATTTCCACTGGCTATAAATTCTAGTATTTATTTAGCCAGTCTCTCACTATTTGATGTACGTTGTTTTCATTTTTTTCTATTATAAGAAGCCTTAACAATTAAACCTTTTCTGTTTACACTCTTTATTTTCATTCTGTGAGTGCAGTCACATGGGCGCACGAGTACCTGTGCAGGCTCAGGAGGCGACTTGCCAGGGTTACTTCTCTGCTTATACCATGGAGTCTCCAGGGACTGAACTCAAGTCAGCGGGCTTGCCAGCCCAAAGCTAAAATGCACTCTATACCTTTAAGTCCCTCTTCAGAAATGTAATAAATAAAATTGAACACATGTACCTTTAGGGCTTCCTATGCATATTTTTAAATGTCTTCCCAAAATGTTTACCAACTAACAAGTTGCCAACAGTGACCCAATCAGTCTTGCTGAAACAATTCTCCGGGGAAGTAAAATCAAATGACCCTGTCATATCAGGAATGCCATGCATTTTCCTAATAAGAAAGCATAGGCTCTCACCCCTTCACACCCCTTCACGTATTGCACATCGACTTGTACTTCCTGTGCAACGAGACATCACTATGGCCACTCAAGAGGGCAAACACAAGCCTACTGAAGTCTTTCAAGACAAGAACAAAAGAGTTCCTAGAAATGGTCTATCTGCGAAATTTTCTCCATATATTCTTAGACCTCTACACAGTGAGGCTTGATAACTCTCTGCTCCTGTGATTTCCTGATGAAGAACCTGAAGACGGGTGGCAGAATGACCTTCCTGGTGACTGTGGCTCACCTCCCTTTCCTCCCCCATTCCCACCACATGTGGTTGGTGAGTAGTCATTTCCTCTGATGCCCGACATCCACTGAGCTCAAGGCTGCCCAAGAGAAAAAGGAGGCACTGCCCAAGGGACCAAGAGAGGAGGCTACATGGTGTTGGGAGGCTGCATAGGAGGGGTCTGGAGTTGTCTGAGCTGTGGTCATTAGCTGGAGGAAACAGGCAACTTGTATATGGTTCTAGTCCTAGTGCCTAAAGACCCAAGAGACCCCTGGCTTGGATAGCCTGAGTCAGACTGCACCAGTCTCTGATGCATTTGGTTTCCCTCGCTCTGAATGCCTGGTTGTGTGAACCCAGAACTGATATGGACGTGCAGGCTTTGGAATACACGCTCACAAGGCTGTAAGTGAGGAACAGATAGGACTTCTATGGAAAGCCAGTGAAGAGGTGGCATGGAGGGATCCAGAGAACAGCCAGGAAGGGAGAGAGTAAAATGGGGGAGTGAAGAGTTACCAATCAATGCCCTGGGCATCGATCAAGGGAAACTGGAAAAGCATGCTTGAAGGCAGAAACTAGAACCTTAATTAGGGACCCTGAATCTGAAGCAATTCTGTGGCAGCTAAGGAGATATCATTGGTAGGAGTTTTGACAAATGGGTCTGGAAAACTAGATGTCTCAGTCTACTTTCTGCCACTTAAACAAAACTACCTAAACCCAGGTAATCATAAAGAGTGTCCTGTTTATTTATAATTTTTATAATGATGTCTATACAATTAAAACAAACAAATAAGAGTGCAAGTCCAGTAAAATGGCTCAAGCAGGTAAAGACGACTGGGCCAAGCCTGGTGACTTAAGTTATATTCCCAGACACACACAGTGGGAGAAGAAAACTCATTCTCCTCCATGTGCAGACATGTACATACCTACGCACACGCACACACGTGAAGTAAATAAGTACATATAGAAAGTTTTCTTAAAGGATGCAGGTGTATACAGCTTATGATTCTGGTGACCGAGTTCAAAGGCCTGCATCTACTCAGTATCGCCTGGGCCTCCTGCTGCATGACGACGTAGCTGAAGGCATGAAGGGCAGAACAGCATGACAGAGAAAGCTACAGCTACTCGTGTGACAAAGCCATTCCTGTGACAATCCGTCAATCCATTGTCCCATAATGGATGGACCCACCTCTAAGTACAGTGCCACCAGAACCGGTAGCCACTTGCCATGGCTGCATTGGGGACCAGTTTCCAACACAAGAGCTTCCAGAGATTCATTTCAACATTGGTGTGTGTTGTTTGCTCTCTCTGAGTCCCCTTCCTCTGTCTAAGCCATCTTCTTTTTGGCTTCCGGTTGTCACTGTCCCAGTCCAGTTTTGCTCTGGATTTCCCAAGAGTAAACTAGGGATGAGCTCCTGCACTCCAGGTATCAGAGGAAACAGGAAGATCTGCATGTATGGTGCTTCCCAGAATTCACTTGGCAGGTGAGAGGCCTGGGGGGGAAGCATGGGAGGAGGAACAGGAAGAGAAAGGGAGATCTACAGCAAGGAGCCTTGGCTCCAGTTCAAGCAGGAACATTGCCTTTTAAAGGACCCATTAAAACTGTAAATGCAGTCTCTCTCTGACCCATGATTTCATCTCCAAGAATCTATCCTCCAAAACCACTTACACAAATGCTTGGCTGTGCTTTAAAAATATTTCTGTTTTTTTTTTCTAAAAAGAAAAAAAAAGTTAAAGACAACCTCAGGGCTTAAATCAGCACCTGGCAAGCAGGGGATCTTTGGGAACCATTTGTTTAATGAATGAATGAACTCAATTTCATTAGCAAGACCATTGATCAATTCCAGAGAGAATCCTGCTGCCATCAAAATTAAGTAGACTTATTTTCAGAGTCTGTAGTATATTGGCATGTGGGGGAAAAAAACCAACAACTTTCAAAAGCTTAGGGTACACACATTACTCTCCTTTGAATATACTTAATATGGGTGCATACACTGAGTATATACATTTACGGACAGATAGTCCAAAGCCTACAGTTGTATACAAGAGACTTGCTGGGGAAATGTCCTCAGAGAAGCCTGTGAAGGACTTGGGGAAACAGGAAAGGGCTGCAGAGAAGAAAGACAAAGTGAGGGTCTAGGGGATGATTCTGCCTGGAGATGTTGGCCATTAATGGCCCCATGAGCTGGAAGCCAAGGAACCAGGTTGCACCTGTGTTATGCTGTCACTGGCTAAGGGTGGCCCCACAGGTAGCGATGGCATTCAGCCAAGGATTGTTCTCCAGAGAGAGGAGCGGCTGGGAGGCACCCTGGGCAGAGTCGAGGAATCTGCTTACTGCTTATTCCGTGCCTGTGTGCGCATTCAGGTGCACAGAAAAAAGTAAAATCTGGAATACGGCCCAAGCTGCCGCTAAATAGTGGCTACCTCTGAAAATGGAAAACGGTGTTTATAGAGAGCAATGGAAGCAGGAACTTTTCTGTTTTACTCAATGTATTTATGTACACTGGCTGCACTTGTGTTTGCAGCCTTCCTAACTTCATTTGTAATCTAAAACCAGTGAGCCGGGCCAGCGACCATGTAAGGCTGTTAGGCTCTGAAAATGGAGAAGCTGCGTGTGAGGTGGAGGACGAGGAGCCCACGGACTGTTTGGTGCCTGCAAGGGTCTCATCGGGGACCATGGGAAGCAGTGAAGACAGGCTGAGCATCAGGCGAAACAGGCAGGAGGTTCCAAATTACTCTGCCTCCCGGCCCATTCCCAGTGCTCATTATCCCCTGGGGTATATAATGATCTTCTTTCTTTTGAAACGGATTAGCATATTTGGAGAGTTAGAGACATTATGCCAAAGGATAGCAGTTCCTCTTCAGAAGACAAAGAGCGTATCATCTCATAAGGAGCATGGAGAACAGTCAGTGATTATGGGTATAGCTCCTAGAGCATATATTGGAACACATGCGCGCGCGCGCACACACACACACACACACACACACACACACACACACACACACACACACTTGTGCATTGCACGAATCTATCACACCTTGAAGGCCAGGTCCCCAGATAAGGGAAAGGAGATGTTCTGCAGACAGAAAACAGAGGCGACCTGCCCTGGGGACCTAAAAGCCCTTGCATGTTTCCCAGGATCCAGACAGCCTTGCTACGTCCTCCTCACCATGCCCGTGAGAGCCCTGAGAAAGCTGACCCACCTAGAAGATGGCTGCACACAAGGTGACAGGGCAGAAGCTCCAGATGACACCAGCATCTTCTATTGGGGTCAGGGTATCACCATTGACACTTCTGCTTGAGCTCCTGAGGGGAGAGATGAGTGTCTGAAGGTGCTCAAAAATTTGGGCCGACTTGTCATTTGATGGTGATGACTTTCCCACAAATGACCCTGCAGAATCTGAAGGCGTACGTCATGCCAGAGAATGTGTGGTGTTGGCACAAACGACTTGGCAGGCCACTCTCAGTCACTCTACTGGGAAGGAGTCACTGTCCAGGAAATCCTGAGCAGCCAAGAGGAGACAGCCAAGTCGCTTCTTTGGTGACCAAGAATCCCCTTTAGGGAGTGTCAGAAACGTGTAGGAAGAGTGGGGTACCAAGAGAAAGGAAATGCTCAAGCTGGTAAATTAGCATAATAAAGCAAACATATCTGAGGTAGCCATTGAGTCCTAGACTCTAAGTATCTGTTGTTGAGTAGAGAGCATCAGCTGGTTATGGAAATGTGCTGAACGCTGGGGTTGTGGCGAAGGCCACTCGGACGGCAAGCAACCTCGGTTTAGGAAAAAAGGCTGTAGGTCACGCAGATGACGATGCCTTTCCCCAGTGGTTGCAGAAGGGGCAGTGGGGATTAAACAGGTTGGAAAGAACTTGAAAGGACTTGACACACCTGACTTAACCATATCTCAGGGATGGCTAATTATACATAATATCTCCTCCTTTGTTTTCCGTTAAGTTCTAGGGTTGTTCTGAATGTTTCTCTGTGTGGTGGTTTGAATGTGCTTGGCCCATGGGGAGTGGTACTGTTAAGGGATGTGTCCTTGTTGGAGGGAATGTGTCACTGTAGGGTGAGCTGTAGGGGGTTCTCCTATGCTTAGACTCTACCCATGACGGAAGAGAGCTTCCTCCTAGCTGCCTGAGGGTGTGAATCTTGTGGCTGCCTTCTGATCAAGATGCAGAACTCTCAGCTCCTCCAGCACCACGTCTGCCTGGACACTGCCAGGCTTCCCACTGTGACGATACGGAGCAAATCTCTGAAACCGTAAGCCAGCCCCACTTACATGCTGTCATTTAAAAAAGTTGTGATGGTCATTGTGTCTCTTCACTATAATGGAAGCCCTGACAAACACACCGTAGTCCACTGTCCTCACACACAACTGATACACTTCCCCCTTATTCCCACCTTCCCCCTTCTCTCTTCCCTATTGCTTCTTTTTCCCCTTTTAGAATACTCTAAATTGTTCTTAATCTTCCTCGGCTTAAGAATCTCTAAAATCTGTGCATGCTAACAGTAGCGCAGCTTTCCTCCCAGCTATTTCCCGTCCTGGTTTTTTTTTTTTTTTCCGTTGAATTGATATATTAAAGTGCCTCTTCAGTCTTAAGTTCTAACCGCGGTAATCCAAATCCTAGTAAACACCATACGACGCTTGTTTACCCGGTAGCATTCCCTGAAGCGAGAACCGCTGTGCTGTTATTAGCTAGTCCGACCTTTGAGTAGTGGGCACCTCCGGCAGCTCTGGTAGCTCCTGCCGCTGACACAGCTCATCCCAGCCCCTGGACTGCAGACCTAACTTGTGAGCACAGACTTCAACTCTACTACAACCCGGCTTCCCTGCAGCATTGTGAATACGTCAACTGATCAAATGAAACCCAAGCAAAGGAGTAACAGCCAACCTGTATCCCAGTGTGATAATAAGATACATGAAATATCGATAAACTCCTCCAAAATGTATTGGAACTACAGTAATGTCCTCCAACAAACTGGAAATCCCAAAGAACTTGGAAGAGGGATGGTAAGGGTGTGCAAAGGACTCAAAGAAGGCAAACTCCTGAATGAAGTCCAGGAGAACGTAGATGAATGAATGAAGAAAGCCAACACTGGATGAAAGAGGAATTCCTCAAAGAGATGGAAACACAGTATAGAAGAATCAACGTGAAACTCAGGAACTGAAAACCCAGTAAGGGGAATAAAAGCCGTAAGGAAACAAAGCCAGAATAGCTGGGGTGGAGACGTGGTGGACGGAGTGTGACATTCGAGCAAGGAGAAAGGTGAATTTATGACAAATGGCGCTTTCAAGATATACAGTCCCCATTTTTTAAAAAAAAATCTAAAATTCATGGCACAAAAAGTCATGAGTTGCATTCAAAAGGCGTGGAAAAGAGTTTCGGCAAGGTCATGGCTCATTTCTGGAAAATCAAAGAAAGATACTATTCCCGGTACAGAAGGCATTAGATCGCACCAAAGAGACAAAACTGGAAGGAAACCTCTCTTGGCCACAGTGTTGCTGACCTGCCAAATATACAAAACAAAGTTCATTGGAAGAAGCAAGAGAGAACCCTGGAGCTGTGCGGGATGACAGACTCCAGACTCCCAGCACCTGTCGACAGACACTTGGAAAGAAAGGAGGGCTGGGAGGCAGGGATGCTCTTCCAATTCTGAAAGCCAACACCCAGACAGGGTTCTGGTAAGATGGAAAGACTAAAGGCTGCCTCAGCGTGAGTCAGTGAAGAGAGTCAAAATTAAAAGAAAGATAAGAAGAAAATTGATCCAAAAGAGAGAAATGGAGAAAAAAGCCTTGGGAATCCATGGGAGGATATAAAACCATAAAAACGCAATTTGTAAGCGCAGGTGAAGGTAGGAATGGGAAGAACTCCATGGCAGCAGAGCCAGAAGAAGGCGGATTCCGGCTAACAGGCCAGCCCTGCTATGAAGCGCAAGGCCCCGTATCTTGGGCCCTGTGTCAGGATTCTATGTGCTGTAACACTTCACCTGCTAGGACCCAAATCAAAGGCAGAGCCTTCTCCAGCAGGGCTTCAGCAAGCTCCCGATTTAAAACTGAGAATTTTCAGGTGCCGCAACAACCCACCCTATCATGCTGCAGAGAAAACGATCACCGCAGGAATGGACCCTCCCTCCTGCCATAGGAAAGCTCGGGACCTCAAAGGTTAAGAACCGCCTTCAGCACCCACGCACACAGCTCCAGAGAAAGGGCAAGAGACCAGTTCACTGCTCATTCCCCTGCGCCCCTGTTTTGACGCTGTGGAGCGAGAACCACAGGAGGTACAGGGCAGAACAGGAAATGTGTTGCTTCTCTCTGATCAAAGCCACAGACTCCAGACAAACAGAATGTGGAGATTGTAGTAAGGACATCTGAAGCTGAGGCTCACTGAGCCACTCCGGGGAGGAGGTGTATGGAACTCCGTGCCATGTCCTGTCAGTCAGAACTAAAGAAAATACAAGGGATGGACGAACCAAGAGGAACCGACCGAGAATATGATACTTACTGCAGTTTATTAACCATAATAGCGATTTCACTTTACCGATCCTTGGTGCCTATATATTTTTATTCTTTAACCTTTTGTTTTAATGTTCTCTTCTTATATACATACATATTCTGTTTAATGTTTTTAATTTTTAAGCATTTTAATTTTAAGAATTATGTTTTTCTCTTAGTGTGTACATTTTTACCTTTTAACTGTTTGACTGATCTTCTTGTGACTTGTATTGGCTTGTGAAACATCTTTGTCTGTCCCTTTCTCCAAGTCTGATGACTATCTTCTCTCCTGGTCCTCATGCTTGTGGCCTGTGCTGTTTTCTTCTTACTTCACCTCTATGCTATCTTACTCTCCCTTTCAGTGCTTCAACATACCACACTTTCTCCAACCGAGACCTTAGGACTCCTGCCTACAAACCTTACAGGGACAGAAGTCAAGAGCACAATGCCTTCCAAGGTAGTAACGCTGAGACTTCCGTCAAACCGCCATTTTTGTTACTGCAGTTGACTTCTGCCATGAATATAAATGAAGACAGCACACTAGGAGGACTCATGGAAAATAAAACAAAGTAGTGAAGTCTTGCTCTGCCCACATTTCTGACTCTAGAGGAAAATGCCTAGCGCCATCTGGGTCCCCTGTGCACAGGGACCCCGGAGAAGGTGAGACAGGACCTTCTGGTTGCTGCCCTCATGGAGAGCTGAAACGCAGCCCTGAGGAGCGACTTCAGTCCCTAGACCAGAAGTAAGACCAACTTTTCTGCTCCAAGTGACCTGCCTGGTGGACTCAGGACACACGCCCACAGCAACAGCTAAAGACCAGTGGACAGGAACGACTACACGTCTGAAAGCAGAACACTCTGTTCCCGTAACTGGCTGAAAGAAAACAGGAAAACAGGTCTACAGCACTCCTGACACACAAGCCTAGGACAGTCAAGCCACTGTCAGAAATAGCAGAACAAGGTAACACCAGAGACAACCTGATGGCAAAAGGCAAGCGCAGGAACCCAAGCAACAGAAACCAAGACTACATGGCATCATTGCAGCCCAATTCTCCCACCAAAGCAAACACTGAATATCCAAACACACTAGAAAAACAAGATCTAGATTTAAAATCACAATTGATCATGATGATAGAGAACTTCAAGAAGGACATAAAGAACTCCCTTAGAGAAACGCAGGAAAACACAAATAAACAAGCAGAAGCCTATAGAGAGGAAACACAAAAATCCTTGAAAGAATTACAAGAAAACACAATCAAACAGGTGAACGAATTAAAAATGGAAACAGAAGCAATAAAGAAAGCACAAAGGGAGACAACCCTGGATATAGAAAACCAAAGGAAGAGACAAGGAGCCATAGATACAAGCATCACCAACAGAATACAGGAGATAGAAGAGAGAATTTCAGGAGCAGAAGATTCCATAGAAATCATCGACACAACTGTCAAAGATAATGGAAAATGGAAAAAGCTACTGTCCCAAAACATACAGGAAATCCAGGACACAATGAGAAGATCAAACCTAAGGATAAAAGGTATAGAAGAGAGTGAAGACTCCCAGCTCAAAGGACCAGTAAATATCTTCAACAAAATCATAGAAGAAAACTTCCCTAACCAAAAGAAAGAGATACCCATAAACATACAAGAAGCCTACAGACTCCAAATAGATTGGACCGGAAAAGAAACTCCTCCCGTCACATAATAGTCAAAACAGCAAATGCACAAAACAAAGAAAGAATATTAAAAGCAGTAAGGGAAAAAGGTCAAGTAACATATAAAGGCAGACCTATCAGAATTACACCAGACTTCTCTCTAGAGACTATGAAAGCCAGAAGATCCTGGACAGATGTCATACAGACCCTAAGAGAACACAAATGCCAGCCCAGGTTACTGTATCCAGCAAAACTCTCAATTAACATAGATGGAGAAACCAAGATATTCCATGACAAAGCCAAATTTACACAATATCTTTCTACAAATCCAGCACTACAAAGGATAATAAATGGCAAAGCCCAACACAAGGAGGCAAGTTACACCCTAGAAAAAGCAAGAAACTAATCGTTTTGCAACAAAACAAAGAGAAGACAAGCACACAAACATAAACTCACATCCCAATATATTCATATTTAACAGGAAGCAAATAAACCCAGGAGGAGTAGAAGGCAGGAAATAATCAAACTCAGAGCTGAAATCAGCCAAGTAGAAACAAAAAGGACTATACAAAGAATCAACACAACCAAAAGTTGATTCTTTGAGAAAATCAACAAGATAGATAAACCCTTAGCCAGACTAACCAGAGGACCCAGAGAGTGTGTCCAAATTAACAAAATCAGAAATGAAAAGGGAGACATAACAGCAGAATCAGAGGAAATTCAAAAAATCATCAGATCTTACTAAAAAAAGCCTATATTCAACAAAACTTGAAAATCTGGAGGAAATGGACAATTTCCTAGACAGATACCAGGTACCCAAGTTAAATCAGGAACAGATAAACCATTTAAACAACCCCATAACTCCTAAAGAAATAGAAGCAGTCATTAAAAGTCTTCCAACCAAAAAGAGCCCAGGTCCAGATGGGTTCAGTGCAGAATTCTATCAGACCTTCATAGAAGACCTCACACAATACTATCAAACTATTCCACAAAATTGAAACAGATGGAGCACTACCCGAATTCCTTCTATGAAGCCACAATTACTCTTATACCTAAACCACACAAAGGACCCAACAAAGAAAGAGAACTTCAGACCAATTTCCCTTATGAATATCGATGCAAAAATACTCAATAAAATTCTTGCAAACTGAATCCAAGAGCACATCAAAACAATCATCCATCATGATCAAGTAGACTTCATCCCAGGCATGCAGGGATGGTTTAATATACGGAAAACCATCAACGTAATCCACTATATAAACAAACTGAAAGAACAAACCACATGATCATTTCATTAGATGCTGAGAAAGCATTTGACAAAATTCAACACCCCTTCATGATAAAAGTGCTGGAAAGAATAGGAATTCAAGGCCCATACCTAAACATAGTAAAAGTCATATACAGCAAACCAGTCGCTAATATTAAACTAAATGGAGAGAATCTTGAAGCAATCCCACTAAAATCAGGAACTAGACAAGGCTGCCCACTCTCTCCCTACTTATTCAATATAGTTCTTGAAGTTCTAGCCAGAGCAATCAGACAACAAAAGGATATCAAAGGGATACAGATCAGAAAGGAAGAAGTCAAAATATCACTATTTGCAGATATGATAGTATATTTAAGTGATCCCAAAAGTTCCACCAGAGAACTACTAAAGCTGATAAACAACTTCAGCAAAGTGGCTGGGTATAAAATTAACTCAAATAAATCAGTAGCCTTCCTCTACACAAAAGAGAAACAAGCCAAGAAAGAAATTAGGGAAATGACACCCTTCATAATAGTCCCAAATAATATAAAATACCTCAGTGTGACTTTAACCAAGCAAGTGAAAGATCTGTATGATAAGAACTTCAAGCCTCTGAAGAAAGAAATTGAAGAAGATCTCAGAAGATGGAAAGATCTCCCATGCTCACGGATTGGCAGGAATAATATAGTAAAAATGGCCATTTTACCAAAAGCAATCTATAGATTCAATGCAATCCTCATCAAAATACTAATCCAATTCTTCAGAGAGTTAGACAGAAAAATTTGCAAATTCATCTGGAATAACAAAAGCCCAGGATAGCTAAAACTATCCTCAACAATAAAAGAACTTCAGGGGGAATCACTATCCCTGAACTCAAGCAGTATTACAGAGCAATAGTGATTAAAAACTGTATGGTATTGGTACAGAGACAGGAAGAGAGACCAGTGGAATAGAACTGAAGACCCAGAAATGAACCCACACACCTATGGTCACTTGATTTTTGACAAAGGAGCCAAAACCATCCAATGGAAAAAAGATAGTATTTTCAGCAAATGGTGCTGGTTCAACTGGAGGTCAGCATGTAGAAGAATGCAGATTGATCCATTCTTATCACCCTGTACAAAGCTTAAGTCCAAGTGGATCAAGGACCTCCACATCAAACCAGATACACTCAAACTAATAGAAGAAAAAGTGGAGAAGCATGGGCACTGGAGGTACCCTGATCAAAACACCAATGGCTTATGCTCTAAGATCAAAAATCGACAAATGGGATCTCATAAAACTGCAAAGCTTCTGTAAGGCAAAGGACACTGTGGTTAGGACAAAACGGCAACCAACAGATTGGGAAAAGATCTTTACCAATCCTACAACTGATAGAGGGCTCATATCCAAAATATACAAAGAACTCATGAAGTTAGACAGCAGGGAGACAAATAACCCTATTAAAAAATGAGGTCCAGAGCTAAACAAAGAATTCACAGCTGAGGAATGACCTATGGCTGAGAAGCACCTAAAGAAATGTTCAACATCTTTAGTCATAAGGGAAATGCAAATCAAAAAACCCTGAGATTCTACCACACACCAGTCAGAATGGCTAAGATCAAAAACTCCGGTGACATCAAATGCTGGCGAGGATGTGGAGAAAGAGGAACACTCCTTCAATGTTGGTGGGATTGCAAACTGGTACAACCACTCTGGAAATCTGTCTGGAGGTTCCTCAAAAAATTGAACATTCCACTACCTGAGGACCCAGCTATACCTCTCCTAGGCATATACCCAAAAGATGCCCCAACATACAACAAAGACACATGCTCCACTGTGTTCATAGCAGCCTTATTTATAATAGCCAGAAGCTGGAAAGTATCCAGATGCCCTTCAACAGAGGAATGGATACAGAAATTGTGGTACATCTACACAATGGAATATTACTCAGCTATCAAAAACAATGACTTTATGAAATTCATAGGCAAATGAATGGAACTGGAAAATATCATCCTGAGTGAGGTAACCCAATCACAGAAAAACACACATGGTATGCACTCATTGATACATGAATATTAGCCCAAATGTTTGAACTACCCTAGATGTACAGAACACATGAAACTCAAGAAGGATGACCAAAATGCGGATGCTTCACTCCTTCTTTAAAAGGGGAACAAGAATACCCTTGGCAGGGAATAGGGAGGCAAAGTTTAGAACAGAGGCAGAAGGAACACCCATTCAGAGCCTGCCCCATATGTGGCCCATACATACACTGCCACCCAATTAGATAAGATGGATGAAGCAAAAAGTGCAGGCCGACAGGAACGGATGTAGATCTCTCCTGAGAGACACAGCCAGAATACAGCAAATACATAGGCGAATGCCAGCAGCAAACCACTGAACTGAGAACAGGACCCCGATGAAGGAACAGAGAAAAAGGACTGAAAAGAGCTTGAAGGGGCTCGAGACCCCATATGAACAACAATGCCAACCAACCAGAGCTTCCAGGGACTAAGCCACTGCCCAAAGACTATACATACATGGACTGACCCTGGGCTCCAACTGCATAGGTAGCAATGAATAGCCTAGTAAGGGCACCAGTGGAAGGGGAAGCCCTTGGTCCAGCCAAGGCTGGATCCCCAATGAACAGAATTGTTGCGGGGAGGGCGGTAATGGGAGGAGGATGGGGAGGGGAACACCCATGTAGACTGGGAGGGGGAGGGGTTAGGGGGATGTTGGCCTGGAAACCGGGAAAGGGAATAACAATTGTAATGTAAATAAGAAATACCCAAGTTAATAAAGATGGGGAAAATAAGTAGTGAAGCTCTGGACCTCTGTTCGGGGATAACATCTTCTATAGATGGTAAGAGGGTGCAGCCGTGAAGTCTCACGGTGGTCTGGGGTGGTCTCGGGATGGTCCTCGGGTCAGCGACAACGCCAGCTGACATTCCAGTGTGGATGTGGGAAACCTCACGAAGTCCCACCCCTAGATGAAGAACTGCTGGAAGGTGATGGCTGCTGAGAGAGGGGGAATGAGGAGACACGCCCCTTTACAGGTTATCCAATCGCAAGCGGTCAGTCCTGAACACGCATACAGATGGGCAACTCTGAATGCATTCAGCAGGCTGCGTTTATATATACATACGTGTACAGACACGTGTTCACACACATGCATAAATATGATTATATAGCAATTGAAGAGGAGGTCATAAGTTTGAGAGGAAATGGGGTGGGGGATGCAGTGGGGTTGGGGGTTAGGAAATAGACGTAGAAATTAGGTAAACACAGTACTTATGTCCAAAATTCAGATTTAAAAAATTGGCATAATGAGCAAAAGCTATGTACCAGGAGACACGTGCTTTCCAACAGATGTTCAAAACACAACACAGAACTAAGAAAACCACAAGAGAGCACTCAGGAGAAGCCACAAGGCGCCTGCGTGCCAAGGCTGGAAACAAAGCTGATGGCGAGAGCACGAATGCCGGGAGAGATGGCGGAGTCTAATTGTTTAAAAAGTCCAAAGACCACGTAGAAGTCTCAAATAAACAGGACAGGAATTTAATGTCAGAGCTGCACCCCGTGGGCTGGTCCGAGGAGTGAAGTCAGTTTCCAGTTTATATGACTGGCACCTGAGAGACCAGGCTCCAGCCAGCACAGGAGTGGCTTGCGTTAACTCCCATTGTAGCCTCTACATTCAAATGCATTAAGCAAAAGCTAGGTATTTCTTTATCGCTACTTGGCAGTGCGTTCTGACATCACCATCTCCAAGGTAGCTAAATAGGGAATAAAATTTAAATAAATGTACTAATGACAATGATATTCTTCGCAGAATTGGGCGTGGATCCTTAGAATCTACAAGGAAATATAAAAGAACAATTCTAAACAACAACAGCGAAAAAAGAGTCAGGGTCGTCCCATCACCCAGCCACAAACGACACAGCAGACCAGTTCGACTTCGGCACAGAAACAGATGTCGGCCAATGCGACACAATAGAGGACCCATAGGCAAAATCACATAGTCTGGACATTTTTTTTAAAAATGAAAGTGTCAAAAATGCACCAAGAAATGACAGACTTTTCAATAAATGCTGGCTGCAGAAGAATGAAATTATGTTGGTGTTTCTCACCCTGAGCAAAAATCAATTCAAAGTGGATCACAGACCTTAATTTCCACCCAGAAAGGGTGAAACTGCTAAAACAGCGCGTGGTAGAAATGCTTCAGGACTGATAGTGGCTCCCAGGCTCTCTAATGGAACACCACACACAAGAAACAGCCTCAAGAGATGACAAACGGGACTTCAGACAAAATGGTGGGTCGGATGGATCCTCCCTGATACTTGGTGAAAGAAAATAGTCGGGATAATCAACAATTAGTCCTGTTCCTGCAAGGGACAAGGCCTGTGTGTGAACTGAGCCAGAGAGAATTGAGAATTAGTGCCCACGGGGCCACAGCCATCTGCATCAGTGCCGCATGGCCAGAGCACAGCACCCAGAGAACAATGGAAATCCCACAGGAAGTGCTGCTCCTCACAGAGAGCAGGCCTGCGGCAGCGCAAGAAGTCAAAGTTTAATGGGGAGGTCTGAGGAAAGCTCTGAAAGGTCTACAACCTTCCTCCCCACGCACCAGAATAGCAGTTTCCACTCTCCCTTTCCACTCGTGGTACTGAATGGATCTGCTGAGAACATTGTTGGCAAAATGGCAGAGATGGGCCAATGATTTGTTATAGCAGGATTCTTTTTGTTTCTTACTTTCTTTAAACTATCTAGCTATCTACCTGTCTGTCTGTCTATCTGTCTATTTATCTCCTATCTATCTCTCTGTGTGTGTAATTTGTATGTTATGCATTTGTATGTATGATTTGTGCGTGTGTGCTTTTGTGTGTGTGTGTTAGTATTGAATAATTCTATTTTGAAGAAATGAATGCTTTGTGCGTGCGTGTGTGTGTGTGTGTGTGTGTGTATGTGTGTTAGAATTGAGTAATTCTATTTCGAAGAAAAGAAAACAAAAAAATAGAGAGTATGGCAAAGAGAAGAATCAAGTGGTGTTGGGTTAGAATTGGCTTATATAATAATCTCATAATTTAGTAGGTAGACTAAGCTCCCTTCCTCTGTCGATTGAAAGAGCCTAGAAACAGATGTGCTGAGAACAGTGAACTCAACCAGGGTTCAGAACCATTTTAAATGCCAAGCCCAACTCAACTGAGCCAAGACTTCTTTGGGAACATGGAATAATGCAGAGTGGATGGAACAAATGCATTACGATGATTAATTAATTTTAGGTATCATTTTTGACTGAGCTAGGGTGCCCAGTGATATGCCTCATGTAAGGTTTGTCTGCTAGACAAAAACTTCATGTCAAAAATCAATCTTCATTGTAAGATACTGGGAAATGGACCAGATGGGGCCCCTAGAAGGTGACGGTATCTTCCCTCATGAGTGGACTGTCATTCATTTATTAACAGATGGCAGGCTAATGGGTTGAGAGAGAGTTTTTCTGTAAGAGCTACTTTGGCCACGACTTGCCAATACTCCTTGTCTGTTGTCATGTGGTCCCTGTACCCTCTTGAAAGCCTGTTGTTATCAAGTCCCTTGACTTTGATCAGAATCATTAATCAAAAGAAACCTATGTTCTCATAGCTGGTAAAACATATTTCAGGGAAAGTCAATGAGACTGCCAGCTACTCTTTGGTTGGTGGTTCAGTCTCTGAAAGCCCCCAAGGGTCCAAGTGAGTTGACTCTGTTGGTTTTCCCGTGGGGTCCCTATCCTCTTAAGGTCCCTCAATCAACCTCCTGCCCCAAACTCTTCCACAAGACCTCAAAGTGGAAAGACAGGTGTCTGCACAATAGAAAACCCTGGCAGAAAGCACTTTGCTTGACTCAAGGTGAATAACACACAACAGAACAAGTCAGTGCCAATTGTTTCCCTAAGAAAGACAGTGTCACTTCAGCCTGAAGTGTACAAGTGAAATCTAATCATGAAAGGGTGTCAAACCGGAATAAAATGCACTGGCCTGTGCCACTCGGTGCTGTCCAGAAGTCAGTGTGAAATAAGATAATTATGTTAGTTTGCCTAAGTGACTGTCTCGTTTTAAGAGACAGAATGAAATTCTTGGGAATAACTGTGATGTTTGCAATTTTTTTTCAGAGAAGGAGGGAGGGTGAGAAACAGGGAGAAAGGACACAGGGAGAGGAAGAGTGGAGGAGACACAGGGAGGGAGAGAAAGGGCGAGAAGAAGAGAAGGAAAGGGGACGGAGAGGAAGCACACTTGCTAGCTGGGGACCTCTGGCTTTGGGCATCAGAGATTAACCTTGTCAATATTGCTAAGCTTTTGAGACAGGGTCTCACAATATAAGCCAGCCCGGCCTGGAACTCCCAGGGATCCAGCTCTTAAGTGCTGCAATTAAAGACATGTACACCAGCCCAGCGGCCACCTTGTTAACCTTAAAGACAGGCGTGCCCGTTCAGGGATCACAAACTATTTGGTGCGGAAGCAAGTGTTCACACCAAGGAGAGGGCTGTAAATGAGACAAAAGGCACCGGAAATAGCTTCCTGCTATAGCACTCACCTGCCAGAGATGAACACTTTATATCAGACAATTGAAGCAGTGGGTCCCAAGAAACAGAAATTTCCCCAAGATTCTCACATCAGAAGAAGGAAAGATGCCAAGGCTTGGTGCCAGGCAGAGAAGGAAGCTGCCTTCCGGAAACAGATTCATTGAGTTCTAACAAGTCGTCGGGCCACCTTACAGGATGAGACTAAGACTCAGGCAATGGGCTTCAATAGCAAACAAGACCATGACATGACTGGTGGTGCACATGTCCCCAGGCCTCTGGTTAGACTGATGCCCCTTCAGGACTCTGGGGATGGGATTCTGGAGGTGACTAAACTCCACTCTTTTCCCATTTATTTCATGGTCTCCTTTTTGCCTTTGACTAATTTAGCCATAAGAGGCAAATGGAGGGAGGGGACTGGGAAGGAGAGGGGGTGGGGAGGGAAATGGGGGCTTCGGGATCAGGTGTGGGGAAGGACAGGAGAGATAGCTAGGTGGTCACGAGAATGACAGGCATTGGGCAGGCATCTCCAGGATGCGACAGAGACCTGGGATAAGGGAGAAGAATCAATGAGGGTGACCTGAGCTGTGACTCACTACATTGGGCATTTAGAACCTGAAGAGATGGTCTCCTGTAACCAGGGAGGAACTCCACTGGAGCAATAGAGACACCAACCCACCCACAAAGCTCTCAACTTAAAATTTATCCTGACTGCAAGAAATGCAGTCACCGGGGAGTGAGCAGGGACTAAGGGAATGGCCAGCCAATAACCTGCCCGGCTTGAGACCCATGTCAAAGGCAAGTACCAATTCCTGTCACTACTAATGGTACTATGCTATACTTGCAGACAGGAGCAAGTTGTCCTCTGAGAGGCTTCACCCAGCAGCTGAGTCAGACAGATACAGACACCACAACCAAACAGGGGACTCACAGAAGAATGGGAGGAAGAATTGTGGCCCTGAAGGAGATAGGAATTCCACAGGAACAACAATAGAGCCAACTCACCTGGACCCTTGGAGATCACGAGTCTGAACCACCAACCAAAGAACATACACAAGCCGGACCTAGGCCTCCCCACACATAGGTAGCAGATGTGCAGCTCGACCTTATGTGGGTCCCAAACAACTGGAACGGGGGCTATTCCAAAAGCTGCTGCCTGTATGCAGGCTATGTTCTAGCTGGTGGTCTCAATGGAAAAGGAAGCACCTAGCCTCGCAGAGACTTGAAGTGCCAGGGTGGAGGTATACCATCTTCTCAGAGGAGAGGGGGAGGGGAAGAGTTGTAGGAGGGGGTGACATGGAGGAGGACAGTGAGTAGGACATAAAAAGAATAAGTAAAAAAATTAAATTAAAAAGGAAAGAAAACACCACCTTTTAAAATACCATCTAGTGGGGTTTGTAGCTGACTAGTCTTTGCAGCAAACTCAAGACATTATCAGCCCCTTGAGTGCCTAAGAATCTCCTGGACACTTTTTTTGGAGACAAGTTTTTTCTGTGCGGCACTGGCTGTTCTGTCCGGGAACTAGTTGTGTGGACCAGGCTGGCCTAGATCTGAGATTCTCCTGACTCTGGCTCCAAAGGGCTAAGACTAAAGGTGTGCAACACTGACACCCGGCTCCCAGCCAACTGTATTTGCCAGTTCTTTGAAAGAAAATTCCTTGTGCACTGGAAATGAAGGCTGTCATCATGCCTTAGTGAAGTTAGCATGAGGAGCGTGTGTAAGCATCTTCGCGAGCTTTTCTGACTCCACAAGAGAGAAGACTGTAGCAACTGCTTTGCTTCCTCCTCCTCCTTCTTCACCAACTAAGCTTACCTAGAATGCAAAAGAGTTTGAAGCCTGGGATCCGAGTAAAAGTCGAAGAAGAGAATCACCTCCACAAAACTGTGATCTGTCCTCCACACTGCTGTCATAGTGCATGTGTGTGCACATACACTCTCACCTGCCCCCAATGATATTATTACTATTACTATTTTTTAAAAAGTAAGACAATGCAGTCTGTAGCAGGATTGAATCCTCATATCTTAACAGACTTATTATCCTACTTGAGTTTATTGGTTTATTTAGGTCTTACTTATCCCGTCTGAATAGGTAACTAACAGTAGCACATTGTAAGGTTGTTTTGAAGAATTACATCTATGATTTTTAAAGAGTGATTGGCATACAGTGAATATACATAGTAACTATTATAGTGGCTATTGTTTGCATGTATTAATTCATTTAAATTTGTACTCATCCTAGTCTGAAAAGTAGGTTTTCATCAGGTTTGAAAACATTAGGTTCTTGAATCCTTTATGTGTTTCTTGAAGAGGAAGAAAGGCAGATTGAAAGTCAGAACAGAGATGAATGGAGATGCAGGGGGATGACTGCACCTGCACAGAAAAGAAGCAGGGAGCTGCAGATGGGGAGAGCCTGGTGCCACCACTTCTGGCTACCACCGAGAGAGTCAGGATGAACGAGTCACACTTGTGCAATTTTTGCACTGGAGAGAATGTTTGAGCCACAGGAGAATGCCAAAGCTGTCCCGAGCCATGAATTAAACGGGCAGAAAACGTCATTAGCTGTCACCCTTACATCTTGGCTCTTTCAGAGAGGAAGCTGCCATAGTTTTTGCCTGAAAAGGTGACAAAGAATCAGGTAACTGATTGGAGATTCCTTAGGCATAAGGTGTACTATTAACCCACAGGTAAAACAAGAGAAGCTCATATGCCCATCAGTGACAGAAAAACAGTGTGTCTGAGATGAAATTCAACTTCAGAGCAGTAAAAAGCAATAAATTATAGCTATGTTTACCAATACAAACAAATCTCAAATATTTCATATAAAGAAATCAGAATGGAGAGATACCTCAGCAGTTGAAGAACTGGCTGCTCTTCTAAAGGACTTGGGCTTAATCCTCAGCACCCATGTGTCAGCTCACAACTGTCTGTAACTCCAGTCCCGGGGATTCCAATACCTTTTGGACCTCCATGGGCACGGCATGCACATGGTACACACTCATACACGCAGTCAAAATACCTATACATATAAAATAAAAATAAATGTGGTGGCTTGGATGAGAAACAAGAATGCCCCCACCAGATTCATATATTTACTGCTTAGCCACCAGGGAGTCAGACTTCCTGGATTGAGAGATGTGGCCTTGTAGGAACTGTGTCATTGGGAGGGGAGTGGGCTCTGAAGTTTCAAAAGCCCAGGCCAGTCCTCGTCTCTCTCTGTCTCTTTCTATCTCTCTGTCTCTCTCTGTCTCTCTGTCTCTCTCTCTCTCTCTCTCTCCACACACACACACACACACACACACACACACACACACACACACACACACACACAAACCTGTGGATAAGAATTTAAAGCACTCAACTACCACTCCAGTCCTTCATCTGTCTGCCTCCTCTGTGATGCTCATGAACTAACCCTCTGGAACAGAAGCCCCCCCCCGCTCCACCCCCATCTCCCCACCCCACCCCCCTTAAATGCCTTCTTTTATCAGAGTTGCCTTGGCCCTAGTGTCTCTTCAAGAGAACAATAAGACAATAAATAAATAAAACAGGTGGTGGCATCAGCTCTTGCCTTCAGTTCCTGCTGTTTGAGTTCCTGTCCTGACATGATTTGATGATGAACAGCGATGTGGAAGTGTAAGCCAAATAAACCCTTTCCTCCCCAAGTTGCTTTCGGTCATGGTCTTTCATCGGAGCCATAGTAACCCGGAGACAAATAAGTTATCAAGGAAGTGTCTTAGTCTCAATAGTGAGCTTATTCTGTCTCTCTAGGTGGTGCCTTCTATCATGGTAGGATGCAGCAACACACACACACACACACACACACACACACACACACACACACACACACACACACACACACACACACACACACGCACACACACCACATGCACCAGATGTTTAACAGCTGCTGGTACTGAGCTTTTAAATGTTGTAACCTTCAGAATTAGGAAACAAGTGAGTTTCAATTTCTTGTAAAGGCTGTGCCAGCCCATTATAGCGAGAGAATATGTATTACCACACAGCTAAAGCAGTGCAGAAAAGGAAACTAATATCAATAAAGAGCTTCATTAGAAATGAGGGGAATTTTCAAAACAATCGTTTAAGAAACTAGAAATTAAGATCAAAATAAATCCAAAACAAAGATAGGAATAACAAGGATAAGAGTAGGCCTTCAGAAGAGAAGCAATAGACACGGAGAGGCCCAGTGGCTAGACCAGGGTACCCACTCCGTCAACAGACCCCAGGGAAACCATGGGGGTTGCGTGCATCAGTGAGCTGGAGACGCTGAGATGGAATCCCTGGTGTTCCACAGCATCATGGGAGCAATTGTATGAAGTGGAATTGCAAACAGAGACCATCAAGCTGCACGAGGCAGATGTTGGGAGTAATCCACTGCTGCTACTCGCTGATGGTACTGTCTGTTACCCTGGAGCAGGGAGGGAGCAGATGCACAGTGAAACTCTGAAATCGGACCATTCATCTGGAAGAGTACAACCTCATCCCGAACTCCAAAGCCCTTCCCCACCCACTAAGAACGGAGAGTCACAGACCCACAGAACACCCTATGGGAGCTGACCTGAAGCAGCAGAGCAAGCAAAACCAAGCTTAGACAGGACACAGGCAGCCTGAGCCCTGGTAAGGAAAACATATAGAGGTAAATGAAACACATGCTGTAGTGGGATCTCAACCCTCGAAACACAAAAACAGGTCCGTCCAGAACACTCAGAAAGCGTCAGGTGTGTGCGCATGTGTGCAGACACACACACACACACACACACACACACACACACACACACACACACACACGCACGCACACACCACAAGAAGTCAAGGGAACATAACTGTTAAAATCAAGACTAGTTATTCCTCAGATCATAACACCCGCAGCTGTGCCTCTCCCTCAGTGACTCTGAACACAGGGCCCAGGCTATCAGACTCCTCCCTTCCCCCTACCACTCAGAGAACAGAGACAGCCCGACTTCAGCACACACTTCTACCTCTCTCCAATCTCACGGAACCCACTCTCCTGCGAAACCTTTAAGAAAGGCCTGTATTTGCCACATGGCCCTGAATTCTCCTCAGAGCCCCTGCCATTCTTCTGCTTGTCTGTCTGTCTGTCCACTGAATTAATAACGTCTAATAAATCTCTTATCCCAGAGGACAATCTGTTGGTCTCCTCCTGGAACCGCAAGCCTGAAGCCTTCCAATGATTACTCTGAGAGTCACCAGTTCAATGGGAATTTATTCCAATGATGTATGAATTTGGTAAGATACCAGACAAATAATTTGAAAAAAATATAGACAGATGTGCAACAGAATCAAAGAAGATGTGAATAGACTTGTAAGTGAATGCAAGGAGCACAGTTAAACGAAATAAAGGAAGTCAGTATAGGTTATAAAAAGAAATTAAATAGAGAAATGCTGGAAATACTAAAACTTTGAAAACAAAATGGTTAATTAATCAAATTTTTAAAAAAAATGGAGAAACACCTAAATAAATGATCAACACCCTTAGCCATCAGGGAAATGTAAATCAAAACAACCCTGAGATTTCACCTCACACCAGTCAGAATGGCTAAAATAAAAAACTCAGGTGACAACAGATGCTGGTGAGAATGCAGAGAAAGAGGGATACTTCTCCATTTTTGGTGGGATTGCAAGCTGGTACAACCACTCTGGAAATCAATCTGGAGGTTCCTCAGAAAATTGGACATTTCACTACCTGAGGACCCAGCTACACCTCCCTTGGGCATATACCCAAAAGATACTCCAACATATAACAAAGACACATGCTCCACTATGTTCATAGCAGCCTTATTTATAATAGCCAAAAGCTGGAAAAAACTCAGATGCCCTTCAACAGAGGAATGGATACAGAGTACTACTCAGCTTTAAAAAACAATGGCTTCACAAAATTCTTACAGGCAAAATGGATGGAACAGAGAAATATCATCCTGGAGAGAAAATGGAATCAGTCACAAAAATGGATGTGTACACACATGGTTTAGGTGGGCAATCACTGATAAGGAATATTAGCCCAAAAGCTTGGTATGCACTACTAATAAGTGGATATTAGCCCAAAAGCTCGGAATACCCCAAATACAATTCTCAGACCATATGAAGCTCAAGAAGAAGGAAGACCAAAATGTGGATGCTTCAGTCCTTCTTAGAAGGAGGAACAAAATACTCATAGGAGGAAATACATGGGCAATGAGTGGAGCAGAGACTGAAGGAAAGGCTATCCAGAGACTGCACCACCTGGGGACCAAACCCAGTTACTATTACTGGTGTCAAGAAGTGCATGCTAACAGGAGCCTGATATGGATGTCTCCTGAGAGGCTCCGCCAGAGCCTTACTGATATAGATGAGGATGCTTGCAGCTAGCCATTAGACTGAGCATGGGGAGGGCAATGGAGGAGTTAGAGAAAGGTCTGAGGGAGCTGAAGGGGTTTGCAACCCCACAGGAAGAACAACAATATCAACCAACCAGAACCCCCAGAGCTCCCAGGGACTAAACCACCAACTAAAGAGTACACATTCGAGGGGCCCATGACTTTAGCCACATATGAAACAGAGGATAGCATTGTCTGGCATCAGTAGGCGGAGAAGCTATTGGTCCTGTGAAGGCTTGTTTCCCCAATGTAGGGAAATCTCAGAGTGGGAGGGGGAGTACCCTCACAGAAGCAGGGGGAGGGGGCATGAGAGAGGGAGAACTTGGAAAAGAGATAATTGAAATGTAAATACATAATATATCCAATAAAAAGCAATAAAAAAATGAAAAGTTTTACTGATAAGATTGATCAAGCAAAGGCAAAATGTCAGGACTTAAAGACAAGGTAGACAAGTTAAAACACCCAGACAACTATTACTGAGAGTATGGACAGAGCTTGAAAGATCTGCGAGACGTCATTAAATGACCAAGTTTATGAATCGTGGGCATGAGAGAGTACAAACTAAAAGCACAGAAAGCATATTCAACTCAGATAATTCCCTAAATTTACAAGAAAGATGGCCATTCAGATCTAGAAGGTCTTTAGAATACCAAACAGAAAAGAACTCTGTGGGGAAGAGAGCTGAACACTCAGGAGTGCAGACATCCTGAGGCCATAGGACAGAGTGCCACCTCTGTACACTCTGCCCACATCCCTGGTCCAAGGGGAAACTGCACAGTGACTCTGGACACAGGGATATAGGAACAGACAGCCGCCAGTTCCCCGCAGTTCTGGTCTGCAACCAGGACCAAACTGAACTGGCCAAACAGCTTCCTGCACCCAAATCCTGTGGGGGAGAGAGCTGGACCCTCAGAAGTGTGGACATTCCTGAGAAGTCAGAGGAGACTACCCTCTGCCCACAGTCCAGACCCAAGAGGGAATTGCCTAGTGCCAACTGTGCCCCCTGAGTGCAAGGACCTAGGAGCAATCAGTGACCGGAACCTTTGTTTCCTGCCCACACCTAGAGCTGGAAGACAGTCTCCAGGAGCGCCAACACACCTGTTCTCAGAAAAGGCTGAAAGAAAACAGTTCTACAGGAGTGCTGACACAGAGGCCTACAGCAGGGTCAAGTCTCTCTCAGAAACAGCAAAACAAGCAAACACCATAGACAACCCAATGGCTAGAGGCAAGTGCAGGAACCTAAGCAACAGAAACCAAGACTACTTGACATCATCAGAGCCCAGTTATTCCACCAAAGAAAATACTGGATATACAAACACCAGAAAAGCAAGATTTAGATTTAAAATCACATTTTTTGATAATGATGGAGGACTTTAAGAAAGACATAAAGAACTCCCTTAAAGAAATGCAGGAAAACACAAGTAAACAAGTAGAAACTCTTAGAGAAGAAACACAAAAATCCCTGAAAGAATTACAAGAAAACACAACCAAACAGGTAAAAGAATTGAAAATGGAAATAGAAACAATAAAGAAAGCACAAAGGGAGACAACCCTCGATATAGAAAACCAAAGGAAGAGACAAGGAGCCATAGATACAAGCATCACCAACAGAATACAAGTGATAGAAGAGAGAATCTCAGGGGCAGAAGATACCATAGAAAACATTGACACAACTGTCAAAGATGATGTAAAACGGAAAAAGCTAGTAGCACAAAACAACAGGAAATCCAGGACACAATGAGAAGATCAAATCTAAGGATAATAGGTATAGAAGAGAGTGAAGACTCCCAACTTAAAGGGCCAGCAAATATCTTCAACAAAATTATAGAAGAAAACTTCCCTAACCTAAAGAAAGAAATGCCCATAAACATACAAGCCTACAGAACTCCAAATAGATTGGACCAGAAGAGAAATTCCTCCTGTTACATAATAGTTAAAACACCAAATGCACAAAACAAAGAAAGAATATTAAAAGCAGTAAGGGAAAAAGGTCAAGTGACATATAAAGGCAGACCTTTCGGAATTATACCAGACTTCTCACCAGAGACATGAAAGCCAGAAGATCCTGAACAGATGTCATACAGACCCTAAGAGAACACAAATGCCAGCCCAAGTTACTGTATCCAGCAAAACTTTCAATTAACATAGATGGAGAAACCAAGATATTCCATGACAAAACTAAATTTATACAATATCTTTCTACAAATCCAGCCATACAAAGGATAATAGATGGAAAACTCCAACATATGGAGAGAAACTACACTGTACAGAAAGCAAGAATATAATTTCCTTGCAATGAAACCAAAAGAGGACCCAGCATTTTGCTGAATGCAGGAAACACACCTCAGAGACAAAGACAGTCACTACCTCAGAATAAATGGCTGGAAAAACAACTTTCCAAGCAAATGGTCTGAAGAAACAAGCTGGAGTTGCCATTCTAATATCAAACAAATTTGTTGGTGGGATTACAAACTGGTACAACCACTCTGGAAATCAGTCTGGAGGTTCCTCAGAAAATTGGACATTCCACTACCTGAGGACCCAGCTTTATCTCTCCTGGGCATATACCCAAAAGATGCCCTAACATATAACAAAGACATATGCTCCACTATGTTCATAGCATCCTTCTTTATAATAGCCAGAAGCTGGAAAGAACCCAGATGTCCTTCAACAGAGGAGTGGATTAAAAAATAATGTGGTACATCTACACAATGGAGTACTATTCAGTTAACAAAAACAGTGACTTCATGAAATTCATAAGCAAATGGAATGAACTAGAAAATATCATCGTGAGTGAGGTAACCCAACCACAGAAAAACACACTTGGTATGCACTCATTGATAAGTGGATATTAGCCAGAAATCTCGAATTACCCAAGATGCAATCCACAGACCACAGGAAGCTCAAGAAGAAGGATGACCAAAATGTGGATGTTCCCACTCCTTCCTAAAAGGGGAAAAATAGCCATAGGAAGGGATATGAAAACAAAGATTAGAGCAGTGACTCAAGGAATGACCATTCAGAGCCTGCCCCGCATGTGGCCCATATATATACAGCCACCAAAACTAGATAAGATGGATGAAGCCAGAAAATGCATGCTGAAAGGAACTGGATATAGATCTCTCCAAAGAGACAAATCCAGATCATGTCCAATACAGAGGTCAATGCTAGCAGCAAACCACTGAACTGAGAACAGGACCCCCTTTGGGGGAATTAGAAGGATTGAAAGAGTTGAAGGAGCTTGCAACCCCATAAGAACAACAATGCCAACCAACCAGAGCTTCCAGGGACTAAACCACTACCAAAAGACTATACATGGACTGACCCAGGGCTCTGACTGCATATGTAGCAGAGAATAGCCTTGTTGGGGCACCAGTGGAAGGGGAAGCCCTTGGTCCTGCAAAGGTTGGACCCCCAGTGCAGGGGAATATGGGGGCAGTAAGGTAGATGTATGGGGGGAGTACCCATATTTGTGAAGGGGATGGGGAGGAGATGGGGGCTTATGGAGAGGAAACCAGGAAGGGGAATAACATTTGAAATATAAGTAAAAAATATATCTAATAAAAAATTTTAAAAAAAGAAAAAAAACTTTTCATATCAAATAATGGTTAAAATGGTAAGTATGCAGAGAAACTGTCTTAGCTATTTTTCTAATGCTTTGATAAGATATTGTGGTGGTTTGAATGTGTTTGGCCCAGAGTGGCACTAGGTGGCATTAGGAGGTGTGGCCTTGTTGGAGGAAGTGTGTCACTTTGAGACCCTCCTCTTAGCTGCCCATGAGACAGTCTTCTCCTGTTTGCCTTCAGAACAAGAACTCTCAGCACCTCCAGCCATGCCTGCCTCAACACTGCCATGCTTTCTTCTATGATGAGAATGGACTGAACCTCTAAACCTGTAAGCCAGCCCCAATTAAATATTGTCCTTTATAAGAGTTGCCTTGGTCATGGTGCGCTTTCACAGCAATGGAAACCTTAACTAAGACAGATATCATGATAGATACAATTTATAGAAGAAAGAGTTTATTTTGGACTTGTAGTTTCAGAGAGTTAAAGTCCATGAGCATGAGGGCAGGCAGCAGACGGATAGGCATGGCACGGGAGAAGTAAGCTAAGGGCTTACATCTTGATGCAACCACGAGGCAGAGAGCTAACTAGGATTGGCCTGGGCTTTTGAATCCTCAGAATGTGCCCCCAGTGGCACGCTTCCTCCAAGAAGGTCACACCCTCTGATCCTTCCCAAACAGTTGCACCTTGTGCTGGCAGCCAAAGTTGGTTTTGTGTAAGAGTCTCCCAGGTGGAACTGGTTTTGAAGGCATGAAGGGGTGACAGAGAGAAGCTAAGGATTGGCACTGAGAGAGGCCAGGAGAAGCCATTGGAGAAGCTACTGCTGGAGTAGCAGTGGAAGCCCCAGGATTGAGGGGGTCATGGAGAAAAGTTGAGGCTCTGCACCATAAAGAGAGCCCCAAGAAAGGCTATTGGTGAAAATGCAGCCCAGCTGCAGTAGAAGACCTCAACATTTTGGAGATGCAAGTACCATGGGAGGACTACCAAGAACGAAGACGCTGTGGAGTGCAGCAAGCTGGAGCTTAGAATGAGCCGTTTGCTGCAGAGGGCAGACCCAGAGAAGTGGCCAAAGCAAGCCCCTCGGAGGATCCCAGAAAATTGTACATGAATCCCAGACACTGAGTGATTTACACTGCTGGGGAGTGTGGTTTTGCTTTATTCAGATCGAGACTGTGCCCTGGTTCTTCCCTCTTGAAGTAAAAATGTTTTACCTTATTTTTATAGGAAGGAGCCTGCAGTTGAGAGACTTCAAACTTTTAAAGAGATTTTGGGATTTTACAGGCTTTATATTTTAAAAGACACTGAATATTTTAAAGAGACTGGATTTTTTTCTAAGTGTTTGACTTTTTAAAGACTATGTGAGATTTTTAAAATTTGGAATGCATATATGTAGTGTTGATATTCATGTGTGATCTTGGGGATGAACAAAAAGAAAGGATTATGGCTTAACAGTGATGTGCTCATTATCAAGTTGACAATGGGTGAAGTGTACTGGTTGATTTTATGTCAAGTTGACACAATCTAGACTCATCTGAAAGGAAGGAACCTCGATTGATAAAATGGCTGTAGGGCTTTTTATTTATTAGTAATTGATGGGGAGGGCACAGCCTATTGTGGGCGGTGCCATTCTGGGGCAGTGGTTCTGGGTTCTATAAGAAAGCAGGCTGAGCAAGCCATGATGAGCAAGCCAGTAAGCAGCATCCTTCCATGGCCTCTGCATTAACCTCTGCCTCCAGGATCTCATCCTGTTTGAGTTCCTGTTCTGAGCTCCTTCAGTGATGGTCTATGGTTGTGGAAGTGTAAGCCAAATAAACCTTCCCTCCCCAACTTGCTTTTGGTCGTGGTGTTTCATCATAGCAATAGTAACCCAAAATAAGGCAAGGAGAAAGAAAAACTTTCCGTAATACAAATTAAAGAAATCTATGACAAATGAACAAGCACCACAGAAGACACTTCAAAGAAGTCTACATACTAAGAAGAGAGATAGACATGCGGTTACAGATGTAGGAGAATTTTCCCCTAATCAATTCATTGACTAATAAAAAGGACAAGAAGCCAATTGCTGGGCGAAAAGGAGGAGGTGGGCCTTCTGGGTCTGAGAGAAGAAGAGGAGACATGGGAGGAAGAAAGGGCCCCTTTGTATGTTGAGGCAGAGTGAGAGGAGGCAAGATGTAGACTGGAAACTGTTAGACCTGGTAGCGGCCACCAGAAGACTTCCAACATAGGATAGTTGATGCGTTTAGGACAATAGATTCCATGTCCAGAGGTTGTGCCATCTGTTGATTTTAAACTAAGGTTGTCTGGTGTTTTCCATTCACGGTGACTCAAGTGGGCAAAGGGAAAGAACATAGCCAGTATGGAATTTGGCCAGGCGTTGGAACAGGAATATTGGGCAAAGGACTGAGCTCTAGGGGAGAGGTAACCACAGCAGAGTGTGGGATGCTGAGAGCATGCCCGCAGCTGGCCATGGGGTACTGAGAGAGCAATCTTGGAGATCTGGAGAGGCAGATCAGGCATTTACAAAGAGGCATTGGCTAGGAGAAACACATGGTCTCGGGCTATGCACCATGCTGGGAACAGAGTCCGCCAATGTCAGTGCATAACTGGTTTTATCACAGATTGTTTTTTAAAACTACACACAACATACAGGGATGACTAAATTACACTAGTCAATTGAGATTATGAAAATATCAAACATCACAGAGAGAACAAAATGAGAGGAATTGATACATACCATAGGTCCAGTGATATGGTTCCGCAGGTAAGGACACTTGCCATCAAGCCTGATGGCCTGAGTTTGACCTCCAGAACCTACTTAAAGGAAGAAGAGTACCAACACACACAAATTGTCCTCTATCCTCCACATGTACACCAAGGCACCATGGTATATACACGCACATTAAATAAATACATATTAAAATACTTTAAAATTCTAAATATTTACAGTCTCAATTCTCCAATCAAAAGACACAGACTATCTAGTTGGACTGAGAACAGAGTTAACCCTTGTTGCCTACAAGAAACACATCTCACTATCAAAGACAAACATGGCCTATGGTGAAATGGTGGGAAAGGGCATGCTAGCAAGTGGAACTGCAAAAGAAGGAGGGGTAGCCACACCAATACAAACTAGACTTTGAACCAAAATTAGACAAAATGTTTTTAAATCTCACTCCATATTAATTAAAGATACAGTCCATCAGGCGATATACAACTGTAAGCATATGCACTGTACCTCAGAACACTCAGCTTCATAAAATAAATACTACTGGATGTAAAGGCACAGAGAGATCTCAACACACTAATATTATATAATTTCAACATGCCATTTTCCCCAATAGACAAGTCCTACAGATAAAAAATAAATAAAAAACATAAAAATTTATATGACATGATAGATCAAATGGACTTAATAGTCATCTACAAAATTCTCTATAAAAAGACAACAGAATACACTCTTTTTCTCATGAACCCATGGAATATTATCTAAAAGAACTTATTCAAAAGATTCTAAGCAAACTTTAGCATCTATAAGAAAATTTAAATGATTTCTTATAGTTGTTCACAATGGCTAAAACAACAAATTAACAACAACAACAACAAAAACTAGAGAAAATCCATAAACTCATATAGCACTGTTGCTTGTGACCCTGACCACAACCCTTAGAGGCAGGGGTAAGAATAGATGGGTCTTCGGAGAAATTAGAAGAGAAAAATTTAAACTCCTAGAATTGAATAATGTAAATACAACATGCAAAAACATGTGAGATAGAATGAAAATTGTTCTAAGATAGAAGTAAATAACAACAAATATCTTCCTTCAAAAAGAGAGAGAGAAATCCACCCAAAACCACAGTCTGAGGCTTTCTTGGTGGGTCTGTTCAGTCTCTCACCAGCTGCTGTGCTTCCCACGTTAAGCCCAGCAAAAATCTTCTGGATGAAGCCTTCTGGGTGAATCCTCTCAGTTTTCCACCACGTGCCACCTTCCCACACTGACTCAGGCCCAGAAAAGAGGCATACTTGTTAGCTTTTGAGGTGAGTCCTGTTAGTCCCCTACTCTGAACGTGTACTGGCAGCCATCAGTGAGGCTTTTTGGTAAGTATCATATGCCTTAGCCTGCTCCCTCCCTCCCTGTCCCGAAACCTTGTCCAGCTGATCTTGTATCACTGCTGCCCCAGTATCTTACCTAAGCAATCACTCACACTGCCATTGAGACCATGGTGACACACTGAATTGCAACACCCTAGCCTCCATAATATGATAAATTTGAATCATCCCAGCCTTCGTAATATGAAATAAACACTGAGTATCTGAAGAACAAAACCACATGTCTGAAATCAGCCCAAGTTTGGGTAATGGCAAAAACAGGACCAAACTCCCTCTCAACATAGATGGACAAGAAACTCATAGCAGACACACAACCAATGGCCTAACTCTACATACCCAGGTCCCATTGTAAAAACACAAATAAATGTAAGACTAAGCCAATATGCCCTCCCACCCCTAAGACCACTCAGTCCTATAAAAAAATGTTCTTCATGGAAATTACCAGAATGAACCTCAGGAAACAGAATTTAAAAGAATCATTATGGGCGAGGTGTGGCTGCACGCATTTTTTAATCCATCACTCCAGAGGCTGAGAGAGTTCCCCCAGGTCAACCAGGGCTCCACGGTGAAACCCTGTACTGAAAAAGAAATCAAATAAAGAACAATTACGAACATGATCAAATAATTGAATGACTTTAAAGAGGACAAACTCCCGAATGAGGTTAAGCAGGGTGAGGATGCCTTCCTGATGGAAGTAGAAGAAAACACAGATGGCTGGATTAAACAGTGAAGACAACCAGAATTTAAAAAGTGAATTCAATAAAGAGAAACACTGAAGAAAAGTCAAGATGAAACGAAGTTCAATAATTCAATTTTAAAAACTCGGGAAGTGGAAAACCTTCCAAGCAGAGTGGATCAAGTAGAAGGCAGTGTATCGGGACTTAAGCACAGAGTAGGGGAACTCTCATGTTCGATTAAAAAAGATGAGTTAGATGAAAATAGATGAAAGGAATATGCAGTCACTTTGGGACACCAGGGAAAGACAAATCTATGAATTTAAGTCACAGAAAAGGAAGACTCCCAAGTCAGTGGAGTAGACCAGATCTCCATAGAATTGAAGAACAAAATCTCACTAAGGAATGATGCACCCATTCAGCCGCAGAACACCAGACAGAGGGCCAGAAAAATAATGCACATAAATAAATCATAAATTAAAAATAAATTAAACAGTTACTTTCCACATCCCACATCTCCCACATCCTCCCTATGAGACAGCGATCTCGGAGGACTTTAGTCATTTGTTTTGAGTTCCTGATGCAGTTATCTCCTGAGGCATCGATGGCTCTCCTGTCACAGGGCTCTGGCTTATTTGGCAGTGTGACCTCTGCTTCCACCCTTGGGGACATCAACCACTTTGGTTGTGCTAGCCCCACTGCCCACTACCCAGTGTTTTGGCTTGTGCTTCTTCTCCAAGGAGAGGTGGATTGGATGGGAAACATTCACACACCAGGTGGCTCCGTGCTCACCAGCAGCAGCGCGTGCCAACGCTGACCCCGGGAAATCATGTCACTAAACTGATGCTGCCTTCAGGTCACTACATATAGGCCATAGCACAGGCCGATGGCCAGACTGAAGGCAGCTGGTAGTGACTTGCGGACTTGTGTTTGGACCTTATGTTGTGTCTGAGCTTCTTGCTACAAAGGCATTCTGTGTCTGGTGAGGAACAGTCCTCTCTGTTCTCAGAGGCCAGTGTCCTCTGGGTGGGGTCAGCACTGGCAAGGTGTAGGACACCTGGGAGGCTCCTTTGACTCTTCCTTCCCTGTCCTTCATGACCCCAATAACCTAGGACCCTCTCCTTTCTCCTGAGTTATCCTTATGATTCTCCATTGTTTCTGGGCTTCCCTTCTCTCCAGTGCGTCGTGCACTAGATCAGAGGGAGGTTGCCAGCCACCCTACTAGTTCACTATTGTCTCAGAAGTTTCCAGCTATCCAGAATGGAACATCCCCTCTCCCTGTAGCTTCCATCATGCCCTGTGCCTCTCGGCACCTCTCACCCTTCTTCTGACCCCCATACGATCCCTAACCTCTGCTCAACATCCACTCTCTAGGGGAACTCTCTGGCACCTTGTTCTTGCCCTTTCCACTGAAGCCTCACCTATCCACATGCTTACACACATAATACATACATACATACATACACACATGCATACATACATACACACATGCATACATACATACACACATGCATACATACATGCATGCATGCATATACATACATTTATGTACAGAGCCATACTTAAATGCACACACAGAGATGTTCCCACAGATCCATATACATGAATTGATACTCACACCCCCAAACTCACATGCATTTGCAGAGCTTACATGCAAACACACACTTACACATACAGTTTCTGGCATCATGAAGGAGGTAATAAGGTGGTGTTGAGCCACCAAAGGCCAACAATCCCATGAGCTAAAAGACCCTCCTACCTGACCCTTCGAATCTTTCTCCTCTCTACTTCCCTCTCTGGCGTATAATTTCTTAAATGTCTCCTTCCTGAAACAATGAAGAAGACGAGGAAGAAGGAAGATCAAGGGAAGTTTCTCTTAGTCCCAAGTTTCTCCCTGGTCTAGCCTCCTGTCTTTCTGTTGCAGCAGCCGGCCTCTGCACAGAACCTGAGGTTGATACAACACCTCACACCCCTGCCCTGGAACAAGCCTGCCCAACGCTGACTCAGGGAGCACTCTTTGGGCTTGGTGGGTTCCATTTTTTCCAAACTTGCTCTCAGGACTTTTTTGGGGGGGGATATGTGTGAGCTGTGCTAGCGTGTGTGTCTGTTCATGAGTGTGGGTACATGTGGGTGTAGGGTGCCTGGCATATGTGTGCACATGTTGAGGTCTGAAGTTGATTTCTCTCCATTGTATTGACTGAGGAATGGTCTCCATTGAGGAATGGTCTCCATTGTATTGACTGAGGAATGGTCTCCATTGTATTGACTGAGGAATGGTCCCTAGCTGAGTGCTGAGCTCCTCGGTTCTTCCTAGTCTAGCTAGCCGGCTTGTTCTAGGGATCGTCTATCTCTGCCTCGTGAGTGCTTAGATCACAGGCTGCTGCCACCCTCAGTCCCCATAGTGACTATGTCCCTGATCCAACTCCCCAGGGAGCCTCTAGTTCTCCTGTCAACCCCTCTCTGTAGCAGTCGTGGCCCTTCCTGTCCTCAGCACTCCCAGCGGACACATAACATGTGCTGACCCAGTCACTGGGACATATTGATCCTCGTGCCTGCAAGCCTGGGGCCTGTATATTTCAGTCTAATCCAGATGCAGTCCCCGTCATTCATCAAAATCTCAGACACAACTGGTCAGCTCCCTGGGATTAAGAGGGCTCCGCCTACCCATTCCTTAACACCCAACCTCCCTCCAGGTCCAGCTTGCCTAGCACAAATGCTCTTGGGTGGGCCCTACATCCCTCGGCCTACAAGGGTCTTCCTCCTTTACCTCTGTTTCCAAGAGTCTTCGTGAAGTATGATATTTCCCAAAGCACCCAGATCCTACCTTGTTGGTCCACACCGTTGGGTGTGTGAGCATGCGTGTCACCATCTGAGCACTGCCTGTACTCATGGCCTCCACTGTATCCCATCGTCCACTCGGGGGGCCAACCTCCTATGAAGTCCCGGGTTAATCATGGGGCTTTCAATACTAAAGGAGAGTAGTCCCAATAGAGGGACACGTCATGTCCCTGTGTCGCTGGTCAGGGTACATTGTTGCCTTCCGAGTATGAGTAGTCCATTTTGCCCTCAGAGATGACCCACCCATTCCAAGTCTCACGTAAAGAGCGTGTGGAGCCTCCCCAAAATGTTCATGTACTTTCTATGCTTAATGTCACCTCCTGCTCACCACTGCTTGGCTCCTACTGTTGGAGGGACAATGGCGTTGATGGGTGTGTCTCCTGTCCAGGTGACAGCTGCGTCTCCTGCACCTCCTGCACCTCCTACATCTCCTGCACCTCCTGCATCCCCTGCCTCCTGCATCCCCTGCCCTCCTGCCCTCCTCCCAAGTCTCCTCACTCCCTCGCCTCCCTGCGACTCCTGCATCTCCTGCATCTCCTGCACCTCCTGCATCCCCTGCATCCCCTGCATCTCCTTCATCTCCTGCACCTCCTGCGTCTCCTGCATCTCCTGCATTTCTTGCACCTCCTGCACCTCCTGCATCCCCTCTATCCCCTGCATCCCCTGCATCTCCTGCATCTCCTGCCTCTCCTGCATCTCCTGCACCTCCTGCACCTCCTGCATCCCCTGCACCTCCTGCATCCCCTGCATCTCCTGCATCCCCTGCACCTCCTGCACTCCTGCGTCTCCTGCGTCTCCTGCATCTCCTGCACCTCCTGCATTTCCTGCACCTCCTGCATCCCCTGAATCCCCTGCATCTCCTGCATCTCCTGCACCTCCTGCACCTCCTGCATCTCCTGCATCGCCTGCATCTCCTGCTCAGTGAGCTGTTATATTCCAGAAAGATCTGCACCCAGACTTCTAGTAAGCATGAAAGGTGGGCTTGCTGTGCTTCCAACCACAAACTATTTCTTTTTCCAAGGGAACCGAGAAAAGGAAGCCCAGAGAGAGATCAATGTCTACCCGCCCACAGACCCAAGGGAGAAGTAAGGACAGGAGAGAAGCCGTGAAGTACTGAATCCCCAAGCGTGATGGGTGTCTGACTCAGATGGGTCTAGGCAGTCTATAGGAATCATATATGATGCACACACAGAGGATGACAGGCCACTTGCTTCTCTAGGGAACACACAGCACTTGGTGACTTGCTCCAGGAGGGGAGCTAAGGCCACACAGGAGAAGAGCTAAGTCTATGGGAGAGCTCTCATCTATGCCCACAATCAGTCCAAGGGAACTTGTCCTGCCCTTCCCTTAGCCATGCTGATGACAAGTTTGAATGGAGGTTACAGTCAGAACAGGAGCCCTTCACTCCTGCAGGATGTAAGCACATACCATAACTGTAGACTGCAGCCAGCCCTTTAGCCACCGTCCACCAACTCAGCCCACATTCGGGCTCCATGGAAGGGACTTCCTTCCACAGCCAAACAGTTAAGTGTCAGTTTCAATAACAAAGAAAGGCTTGGGGGGCCAGTGAGCCTCATGGGAACTCAGAGCTGACCGTGAGTTCTTAGGGCAAGAAGCCCACACAATGCCACCCAGGTGACTGTAGGACACGGTAAGGCTCACTGACCGAGGCCATGATTGGCTCACCAGGCCAGACCAGCCAGTCCACAAAGATGCTATGCATGCAGGAAACAAAAAGAGAAGGCAGAGCCATCAGAGAGAAGCTGGTATTCTCACTGGAGAGCAGGAGAGATGCTCAAGCAGAACAGCCAGGAGCAGGTTATGCTGTGGACCTTAGAGTCCACGGACAAGAGACCAGACCCTGCAGTGAACAGAGGCTGCCACCCTGGCTTTCATGGCCTCATAGTAGAATAAACAAACCTGAGATGCGGTGTCTGCCTGACTCACTGGGACATATTGATCCTTGTGCCTGCAAGTCTGGGGCCTGTGTATTTCAGTCTGATCCAGACGCAGTCCCCTTCCAGCAGGGACTGCTACCTCTGTAGACCTCTTTTGTTCTGTGGACTTGCTGGGCCAAGGGAGGCGAGGTAGGCAGAGTCACTATGGCCAGGGTCTTTGCCCATGCAATTGAGGTAAGAGGTGGCCATCCTCAGCCCCCAAGCCATGCCCCTGTTAACCTCTCTGCATGTTCTCACTTGCCTGCTACCCTACCTGCTTCTCCCAAGAAAGGCCAACATGGGCTGGACTGCACTAAACATGGTGGGCAGCATCTGTGGGATGGAAAAGCAGGAGGGCCGAGTGTACTCACAGATTTCTTATTCTAGTCCAAAGACGTCAAGACTTTCTTCTGGTTTTTTGCTTTCTCGCAGGCTAGACAGCATTTCCCATAGCCACAGCTGTACTAGTCAGAGTTCTCCAGAGGGACAGAACCAATAGGAGATGTGGGCAGGCACTAAAATTTGTATGGTGGGAATTCCTCACATGGTGGTAGAGGGAAAAAAAGGCCCCACAGCTGATAGTTCGCAAGCTGTAGACCCACGACAGCGGGCAATATGGCTTCAGCACCAGGACAGCTGACGTCATAAATCTCAGTCTCTAGGCAGAAGAGCCATGCCGGGGCCTGAATAGGCAGAATGGGAGAGAATTCCCTTTGCTCTGCTCTTTTTTTTTTCTAGGGATGCCCCGTACAGGTTGTGGGGGCCTCGCCGGAACTGCTCACAGACACATTCAGAATATTGATGAACCCAAGTGTCACTCGGTCCAGTGCGGGTGGCACAGTCACCCTGTTATTACACTGCATGCTTGGTCTCACCTGCACTGACCAGGTTAGCTGCCGAGACTGGCCATCTCCATATCCAGTCCATTAAGGACCAAGAGGACTTTAGCCTTGGACCTGGTCACCAGGCACAGCATCTCGTGTTCCTGGCTTACAGGTCCCTGAGTGGACAGGCAGAGGGAGATAAGACTCATAACCATCAAGAGAGGAAATGGGGTCTTTAACCCATGCTCAGTAGCTTCAAGGTTACCAGTCCCCCAGCCACCGACTCTCCAGGGACAGTCATGCTCAGTAGTACACTGTACAGCTCTATCGCCTTCTGGCAAGGACGAGGACAGCACCGTGCTGGATGTACTCAGTCCTGAGACAGACAACGTATCCTTGGGGACTCTCGCATGTCTACTGCAAACCTGAAGGGACGGGTTTATCTGTGTTTATACCTCCTTTATCTGGATGGATTCACAACATAACAGGTGCGGAACAAACCTGAACACCCTCCCAGTTGGTCAATGAGGGTCAATTTACATAACCAATCACACCGTTACCTACTTGAAGGCACATGGCTGTCTATCACAATCTCTCTCTCTCTCTCTCTCTCTCTCTCTCTCTCTCTCTCTCTCTCTCTCTCTCTCACACACACACACACACACACACACACACACACACACACACACACACACACACACACACACACACACACTGCACCCAGACTGCTAAACAGAAGGGAGAGTGTTAGGCAGGCTGCCATCTGTGTCCATTTCACTTCTCATTTGGAGCCCCGAGTCCACGGCACAGCCGCAGTACCAGGCCTCAATGATTTCTTAAGGACATGTCTCTAAATGATTTAAACTCTTCCTGAGACACTGCCCATGAATTGATGACCTTTGCTTTTCCTCTCTCTTGTCTGATGAGCAATGGCTCTTCTGACAAGCCAGTAAATTTTTCCAATTGCTTCTACTAAGAATTTTTTTTTAAGATGATGAAGTGGAAGTGCTTTATTGCAAAGCACTCTGACCAACCCCCTCGCTTAGCCACGGAGAAGGAAGGAAGACAGGCTGGTAGCAATGGTCTGGAGCTGAGTGGGAGGGACATTTAAACTAAACAAATGCAGGTACGTCCCAGATGGTGACTCGTGCACACTCTGGGCAGGAGAGCTGGTTCACCTTCCTAAGGTATGCCAGGGTTCCTCTCGTCTCTCCCTACTCAAGACACCTAATCAGACAGCTAGGGAATTCCAGAAGGCTTTGCAGAAATCTGGATGAGATCCAACCACCCAAGGTGGGTCGGCAGACCAGGCATACAGCAAACCCACACCTGCCAGACTCCTTCTTAGGACGTCTGGGACACTCACAGATACTGCTGTTCTGTGGGAACTAAATGACTGCCTGCAGAAGCTGGGAGGAGATCCGTGTAGGTGACAGGACAAGTATCCCATCAGAGGGACTGTGCAAATAAGCCAATGGGGACAGCATAGAGGGCGAAGGACACTACAGTGCCCACCCTGTGGACTTGCTGGTGCCATGTTTTAGAGAAACAACGGGGGGGGGGTCTTCATTGGTGGCCGAAGTCTTCTGGCCATGCACTCAATCCCACCCCTTTGTGGATTCTGCAGCTGCATGACGCCCCCTGCTGGACAAAGTCCTCCTGCTCCTCGCAGCCATGGTTGAGATGGTCATTTGGTTCCACCAGGAGTCACAGGCTGCCAACCCTAGATCCTGGTGCCCCAAGCTCTTCATCTGAATGAGAACTGAGCACCGTGCAACATCCAGATACTGCCGCAGATGTCTGAGACTTGCCCCAAAGCCCCCTCCCATCCATCCTGGCCTGACAGCAACAAGGGTGGCCTCCCAATCTGAGTGGGGGGGGGTGGCCAGATGACATTGTGAGTGTGCCCTTCTGGCATGGCTCCCTGGTCACCTGTGCATGAAAAATAGGGTTGCCCCTCTTCATTCAAAATTCAAATGGGGGCACACATATGCCATGGTGCACACATGAAAGGCAAAGGACATCTTACAGAAGTTGGTTATTTCCAACTCCTGTGTGGATCCCGGGAGCCCAATGCTCAGACTTGGTGCTGAGGGACATAACCACTGAGACATCTCAACAGCCATGTCTACTCATCCTGTAGGCACAGCCTCCTTCAGAAATGATGTCCTGAAATTTCCAACATGATGAACAAACACTGGACAAAAGTCTCCTTCGGTGAAAAGCCAAGAGAGAGCAGGGCCTCTACCAGAGCAATAGCCGAATGGAATAAATCTGGTGTCAGCTTTATTTACTGCTGGCTTTCCTGGAGGCCAAAGGAAATCCATGACCAGAGTCATCCTCTTTTGTTCCAAAGCGGATGTTACCTAGCCCTGCCAAGGGGCATTGACATGGTTAG